>NC_069660.1:123152333-123452333 GCF_027244095.1 Hemicordylus capensis
GGCTCCGCCGCCCACACACCTCGATGAGCAGAACAGCAAGTGGGAGGAGGGGGAAAGGAAGCCAGTCCGCCAGATAGCTCACAATGCACTGCACAAGCAGCACGTGCATTGGGAAACCTGCCTGCTGCCAGGACTGCCAGGACGCTCCTTCCCCTGGCCTCTATGGGTAAGATGGTTGCCGGCAGCTCAGGAGCATGCACATGACCAGGGAGTGAAGTGGGAGGCATGCGCGCGCCCTCCTACCTCACGTTTAGCTTGGGCTTCAAGCATGGTGGGATTGGGGGCAATCCTGGCACTGCACAGGACCAGTCTTACCTGGGGTAGCCCTGCCCTATCCCTGTAAGGCTGCTTGTGTGAGCAACCTTAGTATAGGGCTAAAATGAAATAGACAGGAAGGACTCCTGGAATTGTTTCTTCAACGTATGAAAAGACACACATTCCAAGAAATGCTTTCTTTTGCCACTTGCCATACATGGCTATGGTATACAGGAAAATAGGCCTTTCTCACCCAGGTACCTATAAAGGCCATTTGGGTTACACGGCCAATGAGCGCTGAGTTAGCATTCTGTGAGTAAACATGGCACTAAGCCTTCAAGAAAGATATACGTTCTAAAGCAAATGTTTAGGACTGGAGCACAGCATTCAAAATCCATCTTTATCTCTTACCTATGGCTACTATTACCTTGGGGAGAACTACGGAACTGCACCTCTGCACATCTCATATTTGCGAGCAATCTTTTCTCATGGATTTACTATCAACAGGTATCAGCAAGATGAACTGGTCCTGTTTAGCCTGCACAAGTGCTCACTATATTTCCATCAGTGCAATGAGCAACTATGTATACACTGCTAGGCACAGAGGACTGGATCCTATATCTTTTATCCTGTGAAGCTTCATGACTAAGAGTTCCTTCTGTGAATGGAAGCAGAATGAGCCATTCCGAGAGTAAAACGCTGCTTCCATTCATGGAGTTCCTGACTACCAAGTGCCTCTGCACCAAAGCTTAGGATCCAGTCCAGAAAAGAAAATTCTCAGAGAGAAGTGTTCTAGCCTAGCCTTCTTTGCTACGAACTGGGGATTTTTATGTTGGGGAGCATTCAAACCTGCAGTTTGGGTGGTGCTGTTCAGTAAAAGCAGCACCATGTTGATTGTGGGGCTTGGCTCCCACTGATTTCTGGAGGACATAAGCCCTATTCAGACATTATGGTGTACATGTGTACAGATATCTGTGCACATGCACATATTTTTGTGTGAATGACTGTACCTGCATTCATTTTAAAAGTGAACCGGGATACAGGCCTTCTCAAGAGTAGGGTACAGATAAGAAGTGTACCACAATATGTGCACTGAACATCATGTGTGAACAACTGCATATTGGCACAGAGCTGTACCTGCATACACTCCACACTGACTGTACATGCATTGAACATAGCATGTGAATAGCGCTATAAGCAAATGTAGTTGTATGCTGTAGTGAACATTTTGAATGTTACTGGGGGCAAATTGACATGGCAGCTGACTACATTCTGAGAAGCACATGAAATGTCCTTTCACACAACCCCTTGCACTAGCATTAAGAAGCCTTGTTGGTCCCACTGTTGCCTCCCATCAAGTGTGGGAAGGACCAGGGGATTTGAATGGAGACTGTTACAGACCTCCTAATAAGTGCAAAAGGGGCTATCTATTCTCACTGAAGAGGACAAATGACAGATTACCCTCCCATTTAATACATGGGAATTGCACCCGCAAAACAGTTGGCTGCGGCTATTTGAATAAGCAGTGTGGACAAGTTATGTGACCTAACTAAATATCACAGAAAGCCCAGAAACAAAATGCTTATTATCACCATAATGTGGTTCTGCTTCAGTAGTTCGAAGATTATCCAGTTATATATTGCACAATTTGCATTCAAAATGTACAAGACTTCTCCCAGCACTGCTGTGTTCATAACCTAATGATTATATGTGAAACATTAAATTGGACACTTGACTTCATTGATCTTTTTTTATGGACTAATAGAATAGGGAGTAATTATCTGCCTAGACTAATTCATTGATTAGGTTCTCCATATGACAGCTAGAATTGGCAAATATTCACTTATTCTGATGCAGCTGCATTGGTTTGCACCAATTGTTTTGTTTCAGTTAAGCAATTATGATGACTCAAGAGCACTGGGATGCTTCCTCCAGGATTGTAGCCAAACACAACAACGGATCTTGTGGCACTTTACACTAATATCTTTATTGTGGCATGAACATTGGTAGGAAAGAACACACTGTACTTTCGGTACCCAAAGTTGGATAATGAAGATGCTGAAGAGACAGAGAAATAAATACAGCTCCAATGTTTGGAGGACTGTTTTGCAAAATGAAGTTAAAAAAATGAACAAATACTGAAAGCAGAGATTTCATAAATGAATCAAAGTAAACAAGATTCAGTCACAGGGACTGCAGTCACTGCCAACAAATATAGTCCATAGCCTGCATGAACAGAAGTCTCAAAACACTTTGATTTGGTACTACATGCAATAGCAAAAGGTTTGAAATGTGCATGCATGCGCGCGCGCACACACACACACACAAACATCCCATATGCACTATAATACAGTACATTTTTACTTCTCAAAAGCAAATGCCACACATATTAGCTGAGTAGATTGCAACATCTGTTTTCACAGGGGGCATATTACACAGGTACACATGTAAACTGTGCCGGTACTGTAGATGCAAAAAAAGAGATTCCGTTTGGTCAGCCTTGGAAGTAGTTTTAGTTAAACTCATAGAGGTCATTCACACAATCAAAAACTGTGTTCTACCCGGGTTTGGGAGCTGTGTGTACTCCCAATTTTTGATTGTGTGGAAGCAAGGTTAGAGGAAAACCTGTGTAGAAGTGATTGTGTGGAAGCAAGGTTAGAGGAAAACCGGGGTAGCTTTTCCTCCTACCTTGCTTCCACACAATCACTTCTACCGAGGTTTTCCTCTAACCTTGCTTCCACACAATCAAAAATTGGGAGTACACACAGTTCCCAAACCCGGGTAGAACACAGTTTTCGATTGTGTGAATGACCTCATTTAATATAAAAAGAAAGGGGTAGATTTAGATAATATTAAAAACTGGCCCCTTTTTTTGCCAAATGCCAGAAAGGAATGTTGTTGAAATGGTGACCATGAGTTTTCCCCAGTATCCACTCATATCAAAATAAAGGAGACTATAACTGCTGAACCATCATTTCTGAAGATTAAATAGGGCTTTGGTGAACATCTACATTACTTTTAATGTTTGACATAACCTTTTAAGTTTTTCTGTCCATTTGGGGGCAAGAATAATGTTCTTTAAAAGCTCAGCCATCTACAGAACAATAATGTGTTACTTCATGTTTCATATTCCTGTATCGATTTTTCTATTAAAAATAGATTAAATTTTAAATAACTAGCGATATGTTCAGTTAAGAGCTAGCTAGATGAAAAATTTATGTCTGCCATCTTTCTGGTTTGTGGGGACTGATTGAATGAGTCCGGAAAAACATTCAAATGCACCTGATTTTCACATGTTTAGGCAAATCCCGTTGAAAGCTCTTAATCTAAAAGGGTCCAGCATAGATAGTGGTTCATTTCGACAAAGGAAAATGTCAAAAAACAGCCAGAAGAGACAAATAGATTCCTACTATAAAGGAAACTTTATAGTTCAGCAATATCTATTGATTTTGTATATACCATATTTACCCAAACAGAAAAAGATTCTGAATTTACGATGAATTTACCCCCATCCCCAATTTCTAATATGAAAGAACTTGGAAAATACCTGCTGGTCTGTCTTCAGATATATAGGGTAATCCTAGTCTGTAGTCTTGTTGCACACACATTGGGAAGGGAAGCACTAGACAGCGTCCAGACATATGCTGCCCACTCAGAATGAGCAACTCCTCCCTTTTGCGGGTGGGGGGAGTGATACTTTTTTGGGAAAGCAAAATATGTGTTGGGATTTAACATGTATGTTATAATGTTCGCCGGGGGGAGTTCAATTAAATGAGGAGAGATTGGCATGTTTGAATTCAATGGCTGACATATTGTTCAATGTTCTGTCTGGCTTGTAACAGAATATGTGTGCAGTTATGCAAGAATGCTCTTGTACAGTTGCAGTTGCACAATGGATAGCCATTATTTCCACTGGGCATCCATCACATAACTGCAATTGCACAATTCGTCTGTTTCCCACAAGAGTGCTCTTGTGAAACTGTGAGCATGTTCCATCACAAGGTAGATGGAATGTTGCACCGTATTTCAGCCACTAGCACTTTAACTAGTCACAACTAGGCCTATTTCTTTGTTTCGAAAGGGCCTTAGTCACACTTAAGATACGAGGGTGTCTCATGCTTAGTCAGACCACCTAACCCAGTACAATTTATTTATTTTGAGCCCCTGGTGGCACAGTGGTAAAACTGACGCCCTGTAACCAGAAGGTTACAAGTTCGATCCTGACCAGGGACTCAAGGTTGACTCAGCCTTCCATCCTTCCGAGGTCGGTAAAATGAGTACCCAGAATGTTGAGGGCAATATGCTAAATCATTGTAAACAGCTTAGAGAGCTGTGGTATATAAATGTAAGTGCTATTGCTATTGCTATTTTGAATATTTATTGACTACTTTCCAACAAAAATCTCATAAATTCATTTACATAGCAGATAAAATAGAATGGTAAAAAAAAATTGTTTCTTTTCTTAAAGGGGCTCACAATCTTTAAAAAAAGACACAAAGCAGCAGCAACAGAGACTGGGAAATATGCCATATTGGAATGAACAGGAACATTTGCTCTTCCCCTGCTAAACAGAAGAGATCCACCACCAGAGAGATGCCTCTTTGCCCACTTAGCAGAATACTGTCTACTCTGACTGGCAGCAGTTCTCTAAGGTCCTAAGCAGGGGTCTCTCCAAGACCTGCAGCTGGAGTTGCTTTTAAGCTGGAGGTGCTGACAGGAATTGGACCTGGGTTCTTTTTTCCATGCAAAGGATCAATGATCTATGGCTCTCCTTATTTGCTAGATACTGCCCATTATATTATTTTCAGCATTTACGCTAGAATCATATGCCCTCACCACAGTGAAAGAAGTCTACATTGCTCCCTTTCCCCCACCCCTCTACTGAGTGACTTCCAGACAGATGCGCTCTTACCCTGGACTTCCGGGATGAGGTACAGGGCCTCCACAGCCCCTGGAAGCCCCCAAATCCTCTTTAGTCTGTCCTGGGTGGTGTGGTTGCCCAGCTGAGCATGATGGTGCTTATTTTGCAGGGGAGAGAGGGCCTCAACAGGCCTTTAGGTCCAGGCTCCAAAATTAACTAGGTGCACCTCTGCTTCCAGTCATTGCCTTTTGAAGCTACTTGAATTTAGTTTCCTTGCCATACAATCACCAAGTGGTGATTTTTGTGGTGCAGCAAGCAAATAGGGGAACAATGTTGTCATAGTCCAGAGAAACATGAATATCGTCTCATTTTTTAATTTTTTGTTCCACTTTTTGCAGAATTGAAGAAGTAAGAACAAAAAACAATTACAGGGGACAAGCACTTGTGAATATTATGGAGTTGGGTTACAACAGGACAAAAGGTGGTGGGGAGGCTGTTCTGATCATGCAGTCAAATCCTGAACTGAAATTAGAATGTAACAGGAACACATCTCTTATGTATTTTTTGTTCTGATGAATTATGTATAGAATATTTTAAAAATGACTATTTGCTGATACAATCACGCCCAGAGTCCATCAAGAGATTCAACAGTCACTTATGTGTATGATATGGAATCATGTACAGCTAAACTTAGTAACTCTTCCCTCCATGAGTTGATCAGAGAAGAGTACAGTTTCTGTCCTTTTTGGATTAGTCTCCTGGCAATTAAGTTTGTCCTCCTTAGTGCAGTCAGTTTGACCACCTGGCAGATCCCAACTAGCTGGATTATGCCCTAAAAATTAGATAGCAGAATGACTGTATGTAGTACCAGGACCCAAATCATGAGGTCAGCATTGCCGACCTCCTTACCAACATCCTTGCAAAATATATAACTTATCCCTACAATCAGGCTCTGTATGGGAGGACTGGAAAGTAGCAAATGTAACACCGATTTTCAAACACGGATCCAGAGGTGATACAGGAAATTACAGGCCGGTTAGCTTAACATCTGTTCTAGGCAAATTGATGGAAAGCATCCTCAAGGATAAAATTGTAGAACACATAGAACAACAGGCCCTGATGAGAGAGAACCAGCGTGGCTTCTGCAAAGGTAAATCTTGCCTCATGAAACTTTTGGAGTTCTTTGAGAGTGTCAACAAGTGTATGGACAAAGGTGATCCAGTTGACATAGTATACCTGGACTTCCAAAAAGCTTTTGACATAGTTCCTCATCAAAGACACTTGAGAAAACTTAGCAGTCATGGGATAAGGGGACAAGTACATGTGTGGATTGCTAACTGGTTGAAGGACAGGAAACAGAGGGTAGATATAAATGGAGAGTTTTCACAATGGAGTAAAGTACGAAGTGGGGTCCCCCAGGGATCTGTACTGGGAACAGTGCTTTTTAATTGATACATAAATGATCTAGGAGTTGGGGTAAGCAGCGAGGTGGCCAGATTTGCAGATGATACAAAACTCTTTCGGGTAGTGAAATCCAAAAGAGATGGTAAGAGGCTCCAAAAGGATCTCTCCAAACTGTGTGAGTGGGTGACAAAATGGCAAATGCAATTCAGTGTTTGCAGGTGTAAAGTGATGCACATTGGGATGAAAAACCCCAACTTCAAGTATACGTTGATGGGATCTGAGCTGTCATTGACTGACCAGGAGAGGGGTCTTGGAGTCATGGTAGACAGCTCGTTGAAAGTGTCGACTCAATGTGCGGCTGCTGTGAAAAAGGCCAATTGCATGCTAGGGATCATTAAGAAGGGGATTGCAAATAAAACAGCTAATATTATAATGCCCTTTTACAAAACTATGATGCAGCTACACCTGGAATACTGTGTACAATTCTAGTCACCACATCTAAAAAAGGACATTGTAGAACTGGAAAAAGTGCAGAAGAGGGCAACCAAGATGTTCAGGGGCCTAGAGCACCTTCCTTATGAGGCAAGGCTACAACACTTGGGGCTTTTTAGTTTAGAAATAAGAAGACTGCGGGGAGACATGATAGAGGTATATAAAATCATGCATGGTGTAGAGAAAGTGGAGAGAGAGAAATTTCTCTCTCACAACACATAACACTAGAACCAGGGGTCATCCCATGAAAGTGATTGTCAGGAAATTTAGGTCCAACAAATGGAAATACTTTTTCACACAATGCACAATCAGCTTGTGGAATTCTCTGCCACAAGATGTGGTGTTGGCTACTAGTTCAAATGGCTTTTAAGAGGGGTTTGGATAACTTCATGGAGGAGAGGTCTATCAATGGCTACTTGTCCGAGGACTACAGGCCACTTCCAGCTTCAGAGGCAGGATTCCTCTGAATACCAGTTGCAGGGGAGTAACAGCAGGGGAGTAACTGAGGGCATGCCCTCAGCTCCTGCCTTTAGGCTTTCAGTGGCATCTGGTGGGCTACTGTGTGAAACAGGATGCTGGACTAGATGGACATTGTGCCTGACTAACAGAGCTGTTCTTATGTTCTTTACAGAAGATCAACCCTAAAATACGTTTTTGTTTTTTAACCTGAATCTAATGTGAAAGATTGAATCAGTCACACTGTAGTTTTGATCCATCCAGTGACAAACAGCTTTCCATATCTCATGTTGTGTGTAAGTCTGTTTAAAGCCATCACTGGCCAACATCCAAATCAACACTGTACTGATGCTTCAGGGTTTCCATCACACAAGGGTGTGTGGTTGTTGGTGATCTCCCCTTCCCACTGCAGCTTTATCTGCCTCCCAAAATAATGTCTTTCTATGCCCCCCAACTCTCAGGGACATAGTTCTGGGAGGCATTAGGGTTGTAGAGGGAAGGAGGGATTATTAAAAACCTTGCTCAGCAGTAAACTCTGGTGTTTCTGTGCAGTGTTCATCTGGATGTTAGCCATTATCCTTTCTGCTATAGGTGAATGAGTCATAGTTCATTGCAAACATAGGGGACCAGCCCAGGTAGCGAATGGATACATTGAAGTGAGGGAGATAATGAAGAAAATAGAGTGGGATGGAGCTGGAGGGCCCTCAGGAGCTGGGGGCCCCGGGTTCTTTGAACCCATCCACTCAATTATAGCTACACCCCTGGACTGCAGGTTAGTGGCAGATTGGAAATGGCATCCTCTCACAGACAGGCAAGCCTCAGTCAGCTTAAGCAATTTTACTCTTACAGTAGATTGTGATATTTAATAAATGATTTAGGTACTTTACCTTTCAAAGAAAGTTTCAGTTCAACCAAAAACTTCAGCCCATATTACTGTTGCTCATGAAAGGAAAACTCCTAGGAGATGAAAAGTTTCTATATAATTGATATATAAATAGCCCATTTAAAAACTGTGCTTAGTGACTCATGCAAAAGAGTCTTGAAGAGTCAATTAGACATGCACAAGTTAACGAACTGCAAAAAAGGCTTTCCCTCCATTAAATGCCTCTCTGCAATTGTCAATATTCTTAAAAAGTGTAATGATTTCTTATCAGTGCTTGAATGAACCGTAAAACTACCTTTTGAAATATTGACATTTCCACAATTTTGAGCACAAAAATGTTTTCTCCACTATATGCAAGCTGACGGGCCATTCCCCCCGCCCCCCACTTCATTCTGGCAGTGTAGAATGCCAAATAATACAAATAATTACTGACTCAGTGCCTGGATTCTTTTCCCCAACAGGTTGCACTTCTTTGTTTGATCTGCTTCATAGTTTAAGTTATATTTTTATTGAACCAGTCTCCATGTGATGAACATAGGATAATATTTTTAAATGTCTGTGATCTGAATTAGATACTTTTCACAAGCTATTTAGCTTCAAATTCAGATTTAATGTACAAGAAGCTTTTATCTTATTTCATAAATGAGATATACTAGAAGACTTCTAATGAATTTCTCTAATAAGCATCATCCTCTGACTCTACAAAATTTAAGGGTGGGGCTACTAGATAAAAAGAAGCTCACTGGGTGACCTTGGGCCAGTCACTCTCTCTTAGGGGTGACTGTCTGATCTACCTCACAGGTGTGTTGTGAGGATAAGAGGGAGAAAAACGCATGTGCACCATTCTGAATTACATGGCAGAAGGACAGAATATAATTACAGTAAATTAAAATAATGCTATCAATAAATAGTTTGCCTCTTTTTTTGCCTATTATGAATATTCATCATGTTACATATGGCCTGCTGCGGACTCAGTGTTTGCCTATTGCAACACTGCTGCTGCTCCTGGGTTCCTGGGAGAGATGAAGGAGGATCTTGAGATAGATAGTGTGAGATCCCCTAGGATCTCAGGCTACTTGTGATGAACATCCATTGGAAGGGACACTCCAGCTGTCCCTCAAAGGTTGTGGTCACTGCAGGATCTTGGTAGTTATTTGAGCAGGCCTGCTCAACTTTGGTCCTCTTGCAGATGTTGGCCTACAACTCCCATCATCTCTGGCTATTGGCCACTGTGGCTGGTATTATGGGAGTTGTCATCCAAAAACAGCTGGGGGTGGGGGCAAAGTTGAGCAAGCCTGAACTAGAGGCTCCTCCAGTGGCCAGAACTGGAACTGTCTCGTCCAAGTCATGCAGGGCTGTTCTTAAGGCATGGCAAGCAGAGTGACCACCCAGGGCCCCGCTCTTTTAACCCCCATTAGAATTCACTGGAAGGGGCCCCCTCACTGGCTGATTTGCCCCGGGCCCTGTACCCCGCCAGGGCTCTCTAAGGACAGCTCTGAAGTCATGGCTGGGTTCTGGCAGTTTATATGAGAAATATTTCTTATCAACCTGTCCACCTTTGACTGGAAAAGTGGCAGAATATAGAGCATAGCCCATTGCCCTCTGATCTGGAACAATCACAGATGTACATTGAGTTAATAAAGTGATGCATAATAATTACAACTATGATTTTTCTAGCAGGCACTGCTGTTTGTTTTTCAAACTATATTTGGGAGCTAGGCAAGCATATGCATTTCAGGCTAGGCAGTCATATACTATTTCAGCCTTGTAACTATAGAGGTATGCTGTTTCCCCCACTAAATGAATGAAGGGGTGAAGGAGAGATGCTCCTTTCCATTGCGGAGCACATTATCCCATGTCAACAGCTGGCGCTTAGGTAGAAAATAAAGTCCATGGCACAAATGTTAATTATCTCCAGGATCACTATTGTTATTATGTAGCAGAGCTGGCTTATTGATTAATGAGTCAGTGCAGTGTTTGCTCCATGGAATATTAATATCTTGTGCACAAGAGGAGTCATTAAAATGAGTCAGGCAGTTCTGGACGTTAACACTTAAAGAGAGCCATTGCTCTGCCACACTGAATGGTTGTGTCAGGCATAGGATCAGAGTTATAAATTATTAAAACTCAATAGTTAGGGCAGAGATAACTTAAGATAATCCTCATTTGAATTAAAGTCAATACATTTGCCTCATCCCTCATTATATTTTGTAGACAATTCATAGATGCAATTTAAAAAAAGAGTGACAGAGGTCAGACTGGTCAAAAGCCTTAGATTGTAAACCTTCATGCATGCCTGAAGCAAAACTAAGCCCAAGGTGTACATCATTTTACCCAAAACAGTTTGCTACTATTACGACTAATTACTAAAATTATGATGACCATCTATAAAGTGTGTAGTGTAGTATAGTGATTAAGAACATGATAGAGGTCTATAGAATCATGCATTATGTGGAGAAAGTTGGTAGAGATTTAAAAAAATTCCCTCTCACATAATACTAGAACCAGGGGTCATCCCATTAAAGTGATTGCCAAGAAATTTGGGACCAACAAAAGGAAGTGCTTTTTCACACAACATATAATCAACCTATGGAATTTTCTGCCACAAGATGTGGTGGCAGACAGCAGCCTGGATGGCTTTAAGAGGGGTTTAGATAAGTTAATGGAGAACAGGTCTATCAATGGCTATAGGCCTGAGGGCTATAGGCCACATCCATTCTCAGAGGCAATATGCCTTTCAATACCAGTTGCAGGGGAGTAGCAGATGGAGAGAGGACATGTCCTCAGCTCTTTCCTGTGGGCTTCCCAGATGTATCTGGTGGGCCACTGTGTGAAGCAGGATGCTGGACTAAATGGGCCTTGGGCCTGATCCAGCAGGGTTTTTCATATGTTCTTATGTTATGAGTTATTGTGGTTCAAATATCAATTCAACTGTTTCTCACTGTCAGCTACGGAGTATTTGCATTCTGGAGATCACCTTCCACATCACCGTAAGGAACAACATTGAAGGAGCTACTCTGAACACTCAGGAAAGGTGTCAGATAAATGCTAAGGCCACAATCCCAAAATAGTTAAGCACTTCTAATTCCCATTGATTTCAATGGGAGAGTTAATGATATATTTACATCACACACAGAGAAATCAACAGAAATGAGAAGTATGTAATTTATGAGCAGATTGTCATAAATACCTCTGATCAGATTATGTCTTAAATACCTCTGAAGTATGCACTAAGGAGTGATGTACATTTTGCTCTCACCAATATATTACCCAAACCAGCAGCTCCATTGCATATTTCTTCATCTCTCTGCCATAGCTCCTATTTCATTCATTTTATTTTTCATTGTCTCTCACTGTTTTTATCCTGTACAAAAATGTTGGTTTTAAATATTGAAATACATACTCATCTATAATAAAAGTTATAATTAGTAATTAATATAAAAGTTCTAATTCATGTAGAAATATGTTCTACAACTCATCAACTTTACTGGAACTTACAATACAAACAACACATACATAACCATTGTTTACAGCAATATTTCTTTGTCTCACTAAAGAAGAATTGTCTATGAGAGCGAGAAAGAATTCCCTATTACAGCTTTTATCCCATTTGTTTTTCACAAAATTAAACAAAAGGTGACCTTAAAACATTTATGAATCTGTTGTCTTCCTTTCCTCATTCATATAACTTGTTAACTGAGACAGTAAAGTTAATTCCCATTTTTTATCTAAATAATTTCCAACTCTTGGGCTGCGTTTGGACATAATGCCAAACCAGAGGCAAACGTGCCAGAGGTTCGTGTTTGTGGTCATCTGAATGCATGAAACCATGGTTTCTTCACCCAACCAACAACCAACCAACTAACCAGAGGTTCTTGATTCCAAACCGTAATCTGAACCTTCGGTTTATAGTGAGTTTTGCTGCTGAAACCTCAGGTTCCAAAGGCCCACTGTTTCATCCGAATGTGGCCATTGCTGTAACCTGGGTTTTGTGCTGTGGCTCCTCCCAAAATCATAGAGAGGATGGCTCAGAGCAGCCCAGAAATGGGCTAGCTCTATGCCAGCCACACTTATCATTGGCTGCCTCTCAGAGTTGTTGCCCTGCCCTCTGCCCGCTCCACACTCCTCTTGTCATTGCTTGGCAACTGGATCTCCATGTCCCTAGCATTCATCCATTTAAAGAGAAAGAACCACATTGGAGAAATCTCATATTCCCCTGCGTCTTATGGGCTCCCCTTGACTATGCATACAAAAAGGATGGGATTGACAAGTAAGAGAAGTCTCCAGCAATTCAGTACTGCAGAGATATGTGTGCAAACAGCTCAAAAATCTGGTATCTGTCTCTGTCCATTGGATTGGATATCCGGAGCAACCTACAACTCACACCTTTGCATGTTGCGAAGCATGCATGCAATACCTTTACTTGGAATTACTGCACAAAACATTTTGACAGCTTCCATCTGGGGAAGGGGAGGGGGACACATGCAAGGAATTCTTTCATTAATAACACACCTGATCTAGCATGGCTGCTCATCAACGTATCCTTTCAAAGGTGTTGCATGTGCTGTCTGGTTGGGCAGCAGGGCATTGAATCCCCTGGATGCCTGGATAGGCATATTCTGTATTCTTAGGAACATAGGAAGCTGCCATATACTGAGACAGACCATTGGTCTATCTAGCTCAGTATTGTCTTCACAGACTGGCAGCAGTTTCTCCAAGGTTGCGGGCAGGAATCTCTCTCAACCCTATCTTGGAGAAGCCAGGGAGGGAACTTGAAACCTTCTGCTCTTCCCAGAGCGGCTTCATCCCCTGAGGGGAATATCTTGCAGTACTCACACATCAAGTCTCCCATTCAGATGCAACCACGGCAGACCCTGCTTAGCTATGGGGACAAGTCATGCTTGCTACCACAAGACCAGCTCTCCTCTCCTGTGGATTCTTAAAGTTCCTGTGGATGGTAGTCCTCCCTCCAACTGTATAGAGGGCTTCCATCAACTCTGCACAGATATACAGTATGTGTATCCACATGCCCAGCATTGCCATCCCCACTGGCTTGAAGGTACCCCAGACTGGTGTGGTATCATGCGTACTGGCAAAGGAAAAGTTACAATGAATGGGATAACCCAAAGCTTGCATTACAAGAAAGCTCCTAGTTATCCCCCCCCCCCGTGGTTTTGTTCTATTTTTTGTATCAGTTTGTAGGGGACTGGGGGCCCAGCCTCTTCCCCGGGGGTGCAAGCATGCAGTCTTGGCCATACCTCATGAGTGGAACCATCCAACATGACAAAAGAGACATGCTCAAAAGGCCAGTGTGATGATAAACTATGCAATAGATGCACCTCCCCTTCTCACAAGGACTGCTCTTGCACAAGAGTGCCTGGCCATGGACACTCATGCGGGCCAGAGGGCTGCTGCCACCCAGCCCCATTGACAGATCCATACAAGCCCCAGGAAAGGGTACCTCAGCAACACCATTCCTAGTCCCGGTGACTGATGCGAACCAGGAGTCCATGCACCCCCTCTGTTCTCCCTGTAACACATATCATATCCTTGGGGGGGGGGCACATGGCCACCTGGCTTGCCAGGGATCACTTCAATCCATGGGTGCCCTGCCCCTGGATGCCCTGTGGTGACTGATTTACATATCCTGCGACACCAGTCCCAGCCTGGCCCATTTGGCTATGGACATAGGATCCATCCCCAGCCTTTCCCAACTCTGCCCTCTCAAAACCATCCAGATACATGGAGTGGACCAGACTCCTTGGAAGTCTGGAAGGGTGGAGAGGAGATGGGACAGAGTATCAGTTCTACTATTATGCAGATATACCCAGAGCCCCACATCAGCGGGGGTCCATATAGTTGGATGGCCTAGCACATGAGAGTGCAGTCCAATGGAGACTCGAAGCACATGGTACCTCTGGTTTTCCCCAGTGGACTGACTCTCTCATGAGAGGGCTAATACCTGGCCAGCAAGCTGACATGGGGAGTGTGTTGGGGCTTCCTGGACTATTTGGCCTGGGTTTACGAATCCAATAGCATCCTTTGTCACAGTGGACCAAACACCAGGATCCTTTAACTGCCCTTATATACATATTACCTCCTTGGAAGTCATTATCATCCCTTCCCAGAGTAACAGAAAACTAGTAGCCCTCACCATCCCCTGGTATAAGTAATTGTGCTTGTGCAAGACTGTATGGCTGAAGGGCTCTTGCAAAGGCCGTGGTTCAAGTGGTGTGAGAAAAGGGTTAAAATGTCTCCCCCCACCCCCAAGATCATGGCCAATGGTTGCCACTTTAATGATGTCTTGATGCCTTGTCCATGGTATGGCGACATGAATGATACAGAGCTTGCTGGGATGCAGCCTCTGTGGACCAGGAAGAGGGAGGGGTACCTCTGCCCAGAAGCCAGAGGTTGTGAAACCGTAGTTGAGTGATTGTCTGTGGGATGATTCCCAGCTTCACAGATTAATCACACATTCATCTACCCAAGGTTTCACATTATGTCCAAAAGCGCCATTAGAATGTCTTCTTGGTTCAAGATTTTGGCATTTTTATCTATGCTATTACAACAAATGAAAAACCTGCCCCCTCCCTTTTTATTGTTATGCTTTTTATATGAGCAGACAAGAATTTTGAAACTATTTTTGAATAGTAGACTATTTCCAATAATTATTTCAATTACTTTATTGTTTTCTTGTATTGTTGGGCTACCTGAAAAACCCACAATATTATTCCACCATAAATGCTTACAGTTTCCTCTCTCTTTATGAAGTTTCCAATGTCTGTTCATGGAGGTCTTATTTATTCTACTCAGAAAGATGTGATATATTATTGAATTACTGATTTAAAACTATGTTCATTGTACATTTGTACGTAGGGAAAATCAATGGCCTATCCTCCATATGCATTTCCAATATACTGTTGATACTGCTGAATCACCGAGCCAGTTTGGATGATACTTCATGCAATTAAAATGGTGATGCACCAAGAGCACACCCACTGTGACATATTTCCCGATTTTTAACATACAGCATTTGTATTCCTTTATGCTGTACTCTTAATAAGTCAAAGTACTTGTACATAAAACAACAGCATATTCTTCCCCAGCATATCCCAGCTTCCACTTCCCTATCTATCTTATGTGTCTCCCTTGTGACCAAGGGTGGCCCAAAGTATAGCAGTGTCTGACATGAGGCATCAGATGCTGCCTTGTGCCACAATCCTGGTGAGGGACAGTTACCTTTCAAAACTGACCCTGGCAAGAGTTGAAAGTGGCAAAGGAGCAAGGGGGAAGGAAGGTTAACAGCAGCCTCCTCTTATGTCCTACATGCAAGGGGCATGTAGAGAGGCATGCTTTACAAAGCTTGCAAGGGTGAGATTGGTCCCAGAACTGCTCTGAGGGTTGTGACAGAGGGCATTTTGCCACCCTGCTTGTGCCCCACTAGTCTGCCACTTGAGATGACCTTTGCCTCATAAAAGGGCCGCCTCTGCTTGTGACTATTTTAAGATTGTGAGCCCTTCAGGACAGGGACCTGTAATCTATTCTCACTTTTCATAAAGCTCCAGGCACAAACATAATTTTATAAATGTATAGATATAAAAATATTTTCCTGTTTTCTTACAGTGATATCCAGCCTTTCGTTCATGATAAAGCTCAAGGCAACACACATGGGGTTCCCAGCTGGCCATCCAGCCATGCACAGACCCAGGATAGAGCTGCTTAACTTCAGCAAGGTGGTCATCATATCATGCCCTCAGTCCTCAGGAGAATGGCACCCATTCTCCTGTAAGTTCTTCTATATTTCGGTTGTCAACTATTTCTCTTCACTTACTTCTATTACTATTTCAGAGCTCTAAGGATTCTTCATACAGTATATGATGCTTCCTTAACATCTTTGTTATATATCTTGACTTGAACTCCAAAGGATTTTTAAAAAAAATTTCCTTGAGCTCATTTGATATGATATTCCTTCATTGTTTTCATCAATCTGTTGTTGAACAGATTTGTTAAGGAGCCATCAATCTGATCATAGAAGAGGGGTGAGGATACTCACGAATGCTTACATGCTCTCCAAGCATAAAGATCGGTTAATGTTACGGTCTTTAGGTGCTTGAGTCAGCACCTCAAAATTGTAGCATCAGCTCCAGGGGCAGATTAATGCATAGACAACATTTGCCACCCTATGGTGGCAAATTTCGAGGGGTGGAAAATTTTGAGGATGGTGTGCGAGTAAAGGGTTTTGGTCGGGGGGGGGAGTTAAATCTTCTTTTTCTACCTTTTTGGAAATGCCACTGCGTGGCGGGGACAGCAGTTAAGGCAACTTCCATGGGTCCGCCTGCCTCCCAAATGACAGGTTGGGCTCTTTTCGGACCATTTCGGGTCATTTGGGAGTCAAGCGGGCCTGTGAGAGGAGCTTTTCTCTGCCGGCATTTTTAAAAGGTAGAAAAAGAAGATTTAACTTTCCCCTGCCCATCCCCCACCCACACAAGCTTTTCGTTTTCTTTACAAGGATTCCCCTTTACAAGGCGGGGCGGCAAATCTTTGGTTGCCTATGGGCGGCAAAAAGTTTAATCTGCCCCTGATCAGTTCTTTCATCATTAAACTCACAGGAGGAAAAGGAGCCAGTAACTCAGAAGTACATTTTCTTGACTATAGGTTTGAATTCTTAGTGGAAGGTCATTATCATTATTGTATTTTTACCATTATTCTATTTTTTGCTAAATAATCTATTGAATAGTTCCACTGAGCATGCATTTTTTTCTTTTTCCTATTTTAGCACTCAGTATTGGGGATTTTTTTTTACCATCACAACAGATAGAAAGAATCACCAAATCATCACCAAATCATTCACAATGGCATGAAAAATGAGCAGCAAGTAAGAAAATGAGTTTCATAGTCTTGAAGTATTGCGAAGTTTATTATTTTTATAGCTGTGCTGAAAGTTCACCTGCAAACAGTTTTAGTGAAAAATATGCATTTGGGGGATGCAGAACATGTCCTCTAAAAATGGCTTTATTTTTATCCTGTTTGTGGTTGTGCACAGCCATAGTGTTCCCTCTCTGTGCTGCTACTTCATTCAGTTTTCTTTTCCTTCACTGCATAATCCTAATGAATCAGAGTTCAGCAGTGACTGTGATTATGTCTGGCTATTTGATGTCACACCAAAGTCAACTCAGTGCAAGGGCATGAAACACTGCCTTCACTCTGAATGGGCATCAAGGACGGAGTTGTGCTGCAGATACTTTTGGCCCTGTTTGTAGATGCTTATGAATGGTCACTGAAAGTTGTGTGTGTGTGTGCGTGCGTGCACGCTCATGTGTTTGAGAGAGAGAGAGAATGTTTGATAGAGAGATATACTAAAATATTTGCAAGAAGTGCATACACACACACACACACACAAATGCTCCTTTTGGCTCAGCTCTCATTTTTTTTAGTAGCTAGCAATTGAATAAAATATCTTCAGCTATAATCTCTTGTATCTTCATTATGGTAATCTGCAGGCAGAAAAAAATCAATACATTCTATTGACTTTAACTAACAAATATCTTAAATTCTGCTCATTTTATTTATCCATCACACTTGCAGATTTTTTTTTTAAGGTTAATAGATTACATCTGAGCCCTGAGGAGATGATGCATCCTGTGCTTGCCTGTCATTTACTAGAGTGGTTACTTATCTGTCAATATTTCTTCCTTTTTTCAAGTCCCAGGCCTACTTGATCTTGTCCATTTGGCACTACTTGAGGAATAACAAGTTTCTTCCCATCATGCAATGTTCTGGGATACATCATGACAGAGAAATCTCAAAGCCCAGGTCAATTATAACAGAAGATGTGTAGCACCTCTGCCCCCGCAATGTCTTTTGGGGCCTCACTTGGCAAAATGATATAAAACTATTTACGAAGAGAGTGCCTCCCACGATCTGAACCTGCTTAGGACTAAGCTACTTGGAAAATAAAAATATAAAGAACTTGTAATATTGTATGCTACCTGCCTTTTGATTTTTTTTTTTTTTGTACTATGCAAAAGCACTCAGCTAATTCTGTGTGTGTGAGAACGAAGCTGTCAGATTTCTCGTTGTGCAATAATTACTTTTTAATTATAATTCATTGACTACAGATGGATTCTCACCGTACTTTCTCCCACTGATGTTTAATATTCCCATGTCAGGTATTATGAGGCTGTAACTGGCAGTGAGTTACAACAGATAACTCTGAACTGGTAGTGCCTTACATAAAGTAGCCAACTTTATCATTTTTCTTAGATGAAATATGATCTTGTTCCTTTTTTCTTTTTTTCTTTTTTGCAGAATATGTCACCAGCTTGTTGATATAGTGTTTGTTTATTCTTGTTCTTGCAGGAGGAAATATCATAGTTCATGTATCAAATTACTGTAACCAACAGGAACATCTTTATTTAAAATAATGTACAGTGGTATTTTTTCCTGGTGACATTGACCAATTTGCAGGGATTTCTAATATCTTCACAAACAAATAATCCGAGTGTCCTTTCCATGAATGTGAACATCTAAAATGAATTGTAATATCTGATCTCATTAAAGCAATCAAGTCTAAAACTGACTGGATATTTGCAGCACTTTGATAGAAATAAGGAAGATTTAAAAAAAAAAAATGTCTTATTGCTCCCGGGCCTCTAAACAGGAACTGACATGTGATATATTTTTGAAGTCAAAGTTAATAATTCTCTTTATATAAGAAATAAATACCCCCCACTGAATACAGAATAAGATCTAAAATTAGAATAGAATTTCTCCAAGTAACATACCTATGGAATGTGATTTATTCTAATGCAATAATAGCATAGATTTACAAAGCTTGAGTGATACAATGTTCCTCGTTATGGTTGTAAAATATTTGTTGCCACTGTGGGATTTTCTAGATCATTATTTTAAAAAAGGAAAAACTCATTTTGACAGATGAACTGGGGCCATTCTGAGCAAATCACAGATACTTCATATAACAAGGCCTCCAAAGAGGGGAGCACAGACTTATTACTATGGCAACCCAGATCAAAACACTATTTTAGTGGAGAGTTTCCAGTTTTACAATGCAATGATGATTGTTTATTGTACCACTGAAACCAGATTCAGCAAAGGTTCAAGAAATGAGCTGACAAGAGGAAAATCATTATAGATAAACTGGGGATACCTGAATGACATATTGTGGAAATCTGTTGTTATTTGATCAAATGATGAAATTGTGACACAAAGAGAGATAAATAAAAAGCTAGATGACACAGGCCAATGGCCCCACTCTACATGTTAGTTTGCATTATATTACCTTCTCCAGAAGATAATGATTGATTCCAGCCACATGAAGTGCAAAAGCAGATCTAGTCATATAAATTACATCTGAGATGCTCATTCTTCCGCTTATTAATTTCACAAAGGTTCCTGCTATAAACTAATCCTTGTTTATTTTGGAAGTTCCTAGCTGGTGCGTTCCACGGAATGTTAAATAGTGGAGTGCTAACTCACCTTCTACACACAAGACTTATAGCTAAAGTGCTCTATTAATATAGATCCTTACACAAATTTAAAACCAAAAGCTCAGTCTTCCTATGCGCTTGCGGTATAATAACCAATTCTCAAGGGGGTATAACGTATGAACATTTCCTCTGAACTGTGCTACTTCATACCTCATGAAGTATTATCCTGCAATAACAGGGTTAATTTTTGAAGTTTTAGTGTCTTTGGGGCAGATTGGGGGCATAACGTGGGATCTGGGCCAAAAGAGTGGAGTGGTGTGGTAGTGCCCAATGGGTGGAGGCTACCACCCCAATTGCAGAGTGATTGGGCAGAGGGCTGATTTTTGGTGAATTTCTGAAGTTTTCACGTTTTTAAGGTTTTCCCCCATTAGGTATAATGGAGGGTGTATTGCTTCACGTTGGGGGGGAAAGGGGTGGCCTAGAGCAGTGTGGGGTTGGTGGTAGTGCAGGGTAGGGGCAAGGAAGCTACCTGAATTTTTTCAAAGGATTTGGGCAGAGGGCTGATTTTTGGTGATTTCATTTGTTAGAGTTTTGTTGCTTCTGAGGTCTTCTTAGTGTGGATTCTATGACAGCAAATGAGATTTTCAATGAGACACCATGAATCCACTCTCATTTGCTATCATAGAATCTACACTCAGAACACCTCAGAAACAACTGAACCCTGTACCTACCCCATGGGTTAGAAACCCATGGGGATGGTTAGCACCCTATGTGCACTACACCACCACTTGCTCTGGGCCACCCCAGCACCCCCCCAAGTGCACTTATGGGGCTGCTGAAAGCTCCATTACACCTTATGAGAAAAAACTTTAAAGACGCATAAACTTCAGAAATTCACCCAGTGCCAGGTTAAGGCATAAGCTAACCAAATTACAGCTTTGGGTATCACAATATAAAAGGCCTCTAAAACAGGAGGGAGGGAGGCTGTTTTGCTGGATTTTGCTGGAGATACTAGTTGTATTCTACCAAAGACAACCACAGTGCTCTGTGGTTGCCAGGAGTCAACACTGACTCGACGACACACTTTACCTTTACTACTGATAAAATTCCGACTGTGCCTTCAAAACTTGTTTTTTGGGAAAAAAATCCCACGGCTGATAAAATCAGGAAAAATGTGAGGTCAGAGAAAGCAGTGTCAGAAAGCAGTCTGTGGTGATTTTGGTTAACCCATTCCTTGATCCAGGCCAATTACTTGTATTCCAGAACTAGAGCAGACTAACTAAAAGCCAGCAACAAGAGCACTGAAAAGCAGTCTGCACTTGCCTCTGTGCACATAATATTTCTTTTCATTACACTATTAATATTCCTGATTCTACTCCACAGCCTTGTCCTTGCATATCACCAAAGGAGCTCTAACCACCAGACCTTGGGGCCCTGGTCCATGGCCTCCAACATCCGGGGGGGCTCCAAATGGCTGGGGGGGCCACCTACAACCACCCCACGCCTGCCCGCTGCTCCACGGTGAACCTATGTGCCGGATTTTTTTAAACAAAGCTGCTGCACTGCCGAGGGGTGGCTGCGGTGGGGGGGGGGAGCCAACTAGTCTACCTCCTCCCTACCCAGTGCTGGCAGCAGGGGGCGCATTTCCTATCTTCCCAGAGGCATTTCCTATCTGCCCAGAGGCTGCTATGAACTGTGAGGCATGCCTGTGCAGTTCAGAAAAGGCTTGTGATGATCTTTTTCTGAATTGCACAGGCGCACCTATCAGTTCACAGCAGCCTGTGGGCAGAGAGGACGTGCCCAGTGGTCACTCCCCCCATTGCTGCAACCATCGCTGGGGGAGAGGAGGTTGACTACTTGGCTCCCCTCCCTACAGCCACCCCTCGGCCGCGCGGCGACTTTGTTTTTTAAAAAATGGCACATAGGTTAGCCACAGCTGGTCCAGGTGCCAAAATCATCTAGGTGTGCTCCTGCATATCACAACTCCTTCCCTTGGATTCTACACAGTCCTACCAAGCTCATTCACATACAGGACTCATCCCTGGAGTGACATCAGGTATAGCATCTACCTTGGCTGATAGCAGTCAAAAGGCCACTGTCTTTTGTTTACAGTTCAGCACACGCAGTCTTACAGTGCCTCTGCTTCTGTTTCTTTTCATTTTCTTAATTGCTAGTGTGTTCTTTCTTCTTTTGACCTGAACATCTGTATTATTCTGTGTTTTAATATGTAAATGAGCAGCCCTCAGGGACATATTCCTGGAAGCAAAAAGGGCTTTTACAGGGAGGGGAGAGTAGCAAAAGTTGCTTCCCCATCCTTCCGCTGCACACACTGGGCTGCAGAACAACTCTTCGCCGCAGCTACTTCCCACCCTCTCTGCAAGGGCAGAGCCCTTCTTCTACCCTCATATGTACTAATTCAGAAATCATAGATGAAAATACTTTGAAACAATAATGCATACAGGCATATTGCAAGAGATGTGTTTTAATCAGGTTATTATTCTGTCTCTACAACTTTGCCTTAGTATATAGGTAAATGTAAATCATGCTTATATGTTCAATGTTCTTTCTGTAAAAATAATGGATTCATCGTTTCTATGGCATGTGCCCTCTTACACTTGACTAAGCTTAGGGCCTCAGAATGCTATAATCTAGCCCTGAGGAGTCCTATTTGATCAAGATAGAAACTCCCTGTTATAGCTTATAGTCATTTTACAAACTGGCTGAAGCAAATGCAATAATTTTACAGGAATTAATTCTGTTTCTTTCTGAAAGGATTTGGGGGGAAATTAGTTATACTTGTTTCTGAATGCCAGAGAAGCAGCAAAGAGATAGTGCCCTTTAATTCTTGGCTACAGTTACTTGTGTCTTTACCACTTAAGGTCTGAGCTTCTGCAGTAAAATATGCATATCTGGGAAGAGAAACTGAAATTTTAACTAGTACAGAAATTGCACTCTGGTTGTTCCTCTCCATAATTGTTTCACAAAATAGGTCATTGTAAAATAAATCATTGGACCAGATAAAACAGCTGAATGCTGAATAAAGCACTTGAACTTCTCAGCTGTTGCTCCACCCTGACACTATGAACTTCAGTGGTGGGAAAATCAGCACAAACACAAACTGTCCAGGACAAACATTGACATCTGTTAAGCTAGACACACTCAATGATGTAAACACATGCAGCCTCAGCCTATTGAGGACGGGGGCTGGGCGTGTAAACACATACAGAATAAACAGAAAAGAGAGTGGAGGCAAGTGTTTTAGACTTCAGTAAACACAAGTGGCTGGCAACAGGGGAAGGAAGGAGTTATTGCAGTCCTGAATTGTCATAGCTCTCTACCATACCCTAAACTTTGCTTTGCATTGCTATAAATATTGTGCGCGAATTCTGTGTAATTTATAGAGCTTGTGTTAACTGAAAACTATCTCATTACCTTGTCTCTGGGGTGGGGGTGGGGGAATCAAATTTATCCCACCATCATACACACAGATCTGAATTTTAATGAATTGTAGAATTGTAGAATTGTAGAATTTTAATGAATTGTAGCCCTGAGCATGTTATTTACCAGAACTCAGGCAGAGAAGCAAAATAATTCAGAGCTGTGGAAGAATAATACTTTCCTCTGCTAGTGACTTGAACCAATTTATTTTAACACATGCAGTATCTAGCATAGTGAAATGGGCTACTGTTGGCCAAGGGCCCAATCTGGCCTCCAGGGGCTTCCCATTTGGCCCCAACAGAGTCCCTTGATCCCCAAGACATCTTCTGCCCCTTTGAATCTCAGTGTCTGAATCCTTCCTTAAATCATCTCAGCTGCTCACTCTTGGGCAGAAGATGTGAGTGGGATGCATAGTAAGAATGCATAATAAGCTTCTGTTGCTGTTAACATTGCAAAGAAAGGTGATGGTAAAAAGTACCCTTTGGCCACAGTTGCATGTAACGTGAAAATGGAGGTTGCCGAACCCACGGTTATTTTTTAAAAACTATGAATCGCACTGCAAACATTCGTCCAACTGCAGTCTGGCCACCAGTGTTTTCAGGGCAAGGGCACCACTCCCTCTTACTGGTCTGCCGAGTAAACATCCCAGCAAGCTCAATAGCGTTTGTGTTGCCAGACTGTGGACACCACAACGTCTCCAGGGTGGCAGCCAGTGAGGTAGTTGCAAATTCAGAAGTACAAGTACTCTCCATGACAGCCCCCATGGCCATGCCCACCCCAACAGCTAAAGAAACTGAGAAGTACCAGTGCTCCATCCCTGCTCATCCCTCATCCACTACACCCCTGGCAGCAGCCATTAGCCACAATCTTCAAAGGGGCATGCCGAGCGCAATCATGCCTTTTCAGGATGGACCGCACATCCTCACCAGGGAAAGGGTATTTAAATCCCAAGGATGCTCCTGAAATGGCTCACCCAGCAAGCAGTCAATGGAGGCCAAACCACATTCCTGCCCCCATGGGAGCTTGCTGCCAGGGAATTAGTCCTCTCATGAGAGGGCCAATCAACTGGGGAGGATCTTAGGCTCGCCAGCCTTCAGTCTTCCATTGGGCTGCATGCTCATGAGTTGAGCCATCAAAAAAGCCCCCCCCCTTGTGTGGGGCCCCTGTTCTCTCTGGTTAATGATATAACCTTTGCACAGTGACCCCTTCCTCTCCAGGGAAGCCTTTGATGCACCCAAAGGAGAATTTGATGCTCCAAATACCTGGGACCAGGAACAGATCTGAACGCTTATTTAAATTATCTGGGTTCAGACCAGCATTGCAGTGTATGTAGATCTGCCACCACAAGGAATCATGGGAGAGGGGAGCCCTGGTTGTCTGAGACCCCAGGAGAGTGGGGCCGCCATTTCAGGCAAAAATAAAAAGAGGCATGTTCCAATGGGCAGACCGGCTGGCAGAGGGCCCACTTTGACTGCTTCTTCATGGCAGTTGCCAACACCAAGGGAAAGGTGTTACCAGGGTACCTGTCCCTGCGGCTTCCTTGTGTCAAGCAACCAGTCTGGGCGGCATCAGCTGTCTGGTCCATGTGCATGTCTCCATGGGCTAACAATCTCGTGAAAGAGCAGCCCATGGGAGAAGGGCTGTATTGTATGTGAAAGAGCGATTCCGCCTGACACCCCTGTCCTGACAGATGGTTCTTCTTATGAGTTGAGAAGGAGTATCCCTATGGCCTTCCACTCTCATGAGAGAGCAGTGTCCTCCGGAGCAGCATCCATCCTCATCACATGTGTTGAATCTCTCCTTTCACTGAAGGCAATGCTGATCCTGCTGTCTAGCCTTTTTCATGAGTAAGCCTAAGGACTGCACACATTCACCCAAGGGGAAAGGGCTCCCTCCCACACCATTCCCCAACATAATTGTGCAAAAACCAGATGTGAGTCATTCAAGAATTCCTGTTTGGGGCTACCCTTTAAACCTGACCCCAAGTATAGCCGCCCCGCCATATGTTCCCATCTCAGAGATCTAATGAGGTTGCCCTGTTTATGTTGCCATTGTGACTGCATGTGCTTGTGAACATACATCTTTCTTGATTCATTTGTGGAGAGCTAAGCACCTAGTGCCCATCTTGCCATCCTGGCCCCTTTCTCTCCTTACTGCCAGGAGGGGGAACAAGGAACAGAGTGGGAAGAGTGGGCCACTGTGCGATCTGGTGGTGATCTGGTGGGCAACTGTGCGAAACAGGATGCTGGACTAGATGGGCCTTGGGCCTGATCCAGCAGGGCTGTTCTTATGTTCTTATGTTCTAAGAGGGCATGCCCCCGTGTGACTATCCTGTTTGACAGGCTTGGGATGGGATGTGGCGGTGCCCCTGTTGCCGGGCAACTGCTTTATTAGATTGGAGACAGGAGGGCAGGGCAAGGGCTTGGAGAGGCGACCAGCGAGAAGCGCCGTACAGCCCTTTGTACCTTGCAACTGTCTCAAGCAGCTGAATGGTCCCAGCATTGACCAGCTAGGCTAATCTAGACAAAAAAAATAATAGCTAACCTAAGCAGGGAAACTAAAGGCACTTATCTTTACTTTCCCTGCTTAGGTTACCCGTAGACTGATGCATCTTTTCTTCAAGGTTCATTTATTATCCTGGGGAGAAGTGGAATAGATTGCACTGGGCTGAGTTACTTCCCTGACACAAATACATGTTTTTGTCAAGTTTGAGAGAATTGTCAGTGAGTGGTATACCTTCAGCTTCTGGCTGAAAGGAAGTTTACTTTAAAACTTTATCATGCTTTGGGGCCATTCAAACTATTGGGCAAGTGGGGGAGTGGGTGGGTGGGGGAGGGTGCACGAACATTCCCTTCTCTCTAGAAAAGCCATGGAATGTTGCTAGGACCACAAAATGTGCTCCCAGACAATCTATTGCTGCGCCAGGCAGTGCAGAGTTCCGAAGGCCAGGATGGCATGGCCCAGCCTCTGGGTATCCCACAATGCACCTTGTGCCGAGTGCAGTGCATTGGGGGATTCCCCGAGAAGATGGGCATTCTAGGCACCCATCTCTTTGTCTCCTCAGACTAAATGCTAGGGGTGTGCATTTTGGAATTTTCTTGTTTCGATTTGTATCCAAATCGAAACATCCCCGTTTTGTTTTGTACCCAAATTTTCTGATTCCGAATCAGCCCTGTTTTGTTTTGTAGCCAAATTTTCCGAATCCGAATCTATTTGGATTTTTAAAAAGGGTCCCAGGGCAAAAAGAGTGGGTGGTGGTGGTAGTGTCCAATGGGTGGAAGCTACCACACAAATTTCAAAGGAATTAAGCAAAGGGCTGATTTTTTGTGTGATTTTTTTTTTAAAGTTTACACATCTTTAAGAATTTTCCCATAGGGAATAATGGGGATTCCAGGAAATGTATCGCTTCAAATCAAGGGGAAAGGGATGACCCAGAGCAGTGTGGTGGGTGGTAGTGCCCAATGGGGGCAAGGAAACTTCCAGAATTATTTCAAAGGAATTGGGAAAAGGGCTGATCTTTTGTGAATTGTTGAAGTTTACATGTCTTTGAGATTTCTCCCATAGGGAATAATGGAGGTTTAGGTTTCAGCAGCCTCATAATTCCACTTGGGGGGCACTGGGGTTGCCCAGAGCGAGGGGTTGTGTAGTGCACATAGGGTGCCAACCACCCCCATACCCACAAGCCTGTGGGGTACTGGGTTTTGTGTTTCTGAGGTGTTCATTGTAGATTCTCTGGTAGCATATGAGATTTTCAGTGAAAAACAAGAATCCACTCTCATATGCTACCAGAGAATCTACACTCAGAACACCACAGAAACAGCAGAACCCAGCACCCCATGCCACTCTTCCCCTGGCCAATGTGGGGTCAGTAAAGAGTGGGAAGAAGCAAAAGAGCCAATGGGGAACAAGGAGGGAATTGTCAGCAGGTCAGCCCATGATTTAGGTCACCGATCAGAAGGCTGGAAGGGTGGGAAATTCAAAGAGATGTCAAACACAAAATGGAGACTGACTCAGAGATGACCACAAAATGGAGGTCCGAAATAACAAAACATTTTGTAGCCGAAACAGGGACGTTTTGTTTTGTATACAAAACTTTTGGATCTGGAAAATGGGTGTTTTGCTTTGTCTACAAAACACCCGAAACAGGCTGTTTTGGGTACAAAACGTTTTGTATCCGAAACGTTTCGCACATCCCTACTAAATGCCACCCAAGGAGACACACAATCCCAGAGCCTGGGTTAACAGCACACTGCTAGTGCCTAGTCAGGCTAGGCGGTGCTGCCCCGCCAGGATCAAGCCCGATATTGGCGGTTCTAATGCACAGCCAAACCCAGGCTGGACTTCCCTGGCCTGGGTTAGGTTGTGCATGAGGATGGCCTCCTTCTGCTATCTATATTTTTGTATTTTGTTATTATTTATGTATGTAGTACATTTATATACCGTCCCCTGCAAAAAAAAAAAAAAGAAAAGAAAAAACGAAGTCCCTGGGCGGTTATGATTTCCAGGAATATTTTCTTATCATATTTTTATTCAAAGCTAAATTCCAGAATTAACAGGAAGAAAACAGCCGAAATTTCATAAATCATTGCACTTCTTAAATTAAAAAAGAAGATAGCATACATTGTTAAAGTAATCCACTAACATGTGCATCTCACAAAGAACTTTCTTGGCTTTTCCATGAACTTTGCACTTTCACACTGTCACAAAGGAAGACAGAGGATGAGAGGTCCAGAGGTTGGAGGAAAGGACTGGAAGCTAGAGAGAACTGCACAGAGTCACCAGCTCACTGTTTGCCCTTGAGAAAGTGGCCGAGACCTGCATGTTCCTAAGGGTGACCTTGGACAAGTCTCTTAAATCTTCTTTCTTCTTAGTCAGCCCTGCTGGCAAATGTGTGAGGGGGGAAAAAGAATTACTAGCATGTCATAAAAAAGCAAGGGGTATATGTGAACTACCAAGCTAAAGAAATCATCCCCCCTGGACACACAAATATCCCCTCCATGAAAATATATGTAGAATGTCAGTTACTGTAGAATTACTGTGCTTAAAATAATCTTGATAGAAGATCAGCTTTATTAAAGATTCACTTGAATTTAATTGTTCTTTTGCCTGCTTCCTATACTTTTGTATCTTATTATGTAATCGCTTAATGGTAATGAAGACTTCTTAGGGTCTGCATTTGCTGTTGATTTTTATTTCCACCCCCAATGTGCACCTTTTAATCTTTGGATTGTTTTACAATATGAAAACTCATACTGGTTTTTCCTATTGGTATGTAAAGTACTTTACAGGTGGTAAAAGTGGCGTGCAAAGTACTTTAGCAAAGATGGCTCTCTCTTTTCAAACAGCCAAGGAAATATATGCAAGTTAACAAAAAGGAAAAGGAAAAGAAAAAATTAGGAATACAGTTAAGGATAAAAATTGCCGTCATTCTACTAGCAGTCTCTTCTAGAAAGAGCGACTCTCTTTTCTATACCTAGAGGTGAGTTTTTACTCCATCTCTTTGAATTACACTGGTGGTCATCAGAGTGGTGGTAGAACAAGGATGTGATGCTGCTCGAGCATTTTGGCTTCTTAAGTTGCTCAGAGCACTGCCACTATAATTCAATAAGAAGAGAGTAAACGTTAAAGTGGGCATTCTGGGATGGAAGACACCAAGGTCTTTGTTTACTGTCCTCTTCTCCCTCCCTTTGGGCAACAGCCAGCATCTCTGACATCTGTGTTGCTAGGTACACCATGTTACCCAGCCAATTAGGCCTGTTGTATCAAACGAACCTACTTAAACACAGTGTGAATACCAAGGGATGGGCAGGATGCGACAAGAGAGGCAGGGGGAGACTTTCCCAGGGCCTGTTATCTCCTTACACCACAAGGGTAATTTTGATTCTGAACAAGTAGAGCAGCTCCTAGCTATCATCTGCTGTTTCTGTTAGAGAATATTGTTGTTTAAAAAAATGCATTTCATGTTTAAAGTTGTATTTGGGTAAAAGAGGGCATCCGCAGAGATGACTGTTTAAAGGGACTTGGAATTCAGGTTCCTGGCTCCTAGATTTGGTTCAATGATTAAGCTGGTCTACAATTTTCCATTGATGATAAAAAAATTACATTGTTACATGTAACAGCTAATTAATTATATGTGGTGCTATTGAGATGTTAGACCTCAGTTTTAAACCTTTCGTTCACATGCGATCTAGGAAGATGAACTTATGAAGCTGCCTTAAATTGACTCAGACTATTGACCCATTTAGGTCAGTATTGTCTACCCTGGTTGGCAGTCTACAGGATTGCAGACAGGGGTCTTTTCCAGCCGTACTTGGAGATAAAAGGATTGAACCTGGAATCTCTTGCATGCAATGCATGTACTCTCCCTCTGAGCTTTGATCCCTCCCTAACTTGGCAAATTTGAAAACTGACATATTTATAGTTTAGTATACATCCGGCATTGTGACTCACCAAGTCAAATGCAGGCCAGTAGCCATGTATGAAGGCCTATCAGGGGCTCAACAAAGCTGCTTTTGCTGCCTGCTTGGAACTGTTAAAAAAGAAGGGGGTTGATGACTGCTAAGCACCTAGCAGGCCGTAGTATAGGGCTGATGAGGTCATGGCTCCAGGGTTGTAGCTAGACTTGAACCAGAGCAGGACGACGAATATCCCTGGACCCCTGAAATGACACCTTGTTTTTTGCTCTTCACTGTTGATGATGTATGAATATATGAGTTAATTCTAGTAGACACAGACATATAGGTTTAAAGGTGTTTCCGAGCCAAGACAGTGTGTGAGTGTGAGCGTGTGTGTGTGAAAGTGTCTCTGTGTGTGATATCATTTGCTTCGGAACAAGAAAAGCTTATGCCAAATATGTTTTGATTTTCACCACATACTTACAGTTCTTCTGAAGCAAGGACATGGGGTGGGAGGAGAGGTGTGGGCTGGGGGGTGGGGTCCAAGGACCCATTTTTATAGCTGCTTCCCTACAGTAGCAGCTGGAGAGGGCAGTGCCAGGCGGGTGGTGAGAGGCACCTTTAAGAATAAATTAGTAGGCACTTCCAGTGTTACTGCAGCACCTGCAAACTGTCTCAAGCAGCGGCTCTCTGCCCAGGATTCCACATGGGGTGGCGGTGCAGCTGTGCATGCCTCTGTGAGTGCATGGAGACCATCAGGGGCGTAGCAAGGTTGGAGTGGGCCCAGAGACAAGATTTTAAAATGCCCCCCCCCCAAAGTCCAGGGCCTCCGCACACCCCAGGCCCCCAAGGATTTAAGTCTGATATTCCAAAATAAGTATGCTGCCTGCAAATACATTTCACTGAATACACACACACACGTCACAATATATAGTGATATACATCGAGTACTATACATTTGTATTACTTTTAATGCCTAGAACACACTAGAAAGATGAATTATTAAAATGGGCCCCTCGCTGCAGATTAGCAAAGGAGACTTTCAACCATGCAGGGTGAGCCTATGTTTATTTTCTCAGAATTCTGAACAAATTCAGTCAAGTTTGATTCCAGGAGGTTTTTCACAAGAGGCTTTTAAAGCCCTTTAACACACATCTCCTCTGGAATGGAGGTGCTGCATTCACATGTTGGCCAGATTTACCCTGAAGTCCCTGCAAGTTATTGGGGAGCAGTTCACACACAAGAAAAATAAAATAAAAGCACCACACATGCTTCACAGTTCTCACTCAGACCTTCTGGGTTGCAAAACAACTTGAACATAAGTGCATTTATAAATGAATGAATAAATAAATAAAATTAATAAAATACTGTTCCAGAAGTTTTTGCAATTTTCTGCCATGAAACAAGCCACTTATAGGACTTTTTAGATAGTTTTTTTTAAGTCAGCAAATTTTCCAAGCTGTTTCAAAATAAATATTCAGAGACTTCTCGGTCCCTCCTCCCCCACCCCATATCCAAGCCCTATGGCAAGCAGATCCCTATATATGGGGGGTGGGGGTGGGAAAGGTAACCACAAAAAGGAGTTCACACTCTACCTGGCAAATGCTGGTCTGGGTTAAGCAGGGCAGCAAAGGGTCTTCTGCTGCAGAGAACACTCCAGCTGCCTCCTCCTTCCTGGCTTGCTTGGGCCCTACTCAAGCTCAGGCTTCACTGCGGCCTACACGGAGGCCTCCGTGGAAGCCCCGCCCACCCGCCGATCAGCTGAGAGGCGGGAGAAAAGGAGCTCTTGGCAGCTTGCCTGCTGCTTCCATTGCGGGCCAGCAGAACAAGCAGGAGAGACGGCGAAGAGGGCAAGTGGCTGAGAGGCTATGGGGCTGGGCAGGGGGCAATGGGGAGTCACATGAGGTGCCTCTGGGGTGCCCCTCCAGGCAGTGGGGCCCCCAGACAACTGTCTCCCCTTGCCCTATCATTGTTACGCGCCTGGAGACCATGTGCGTGGTCAGCACAGACTGAATATTCGGCAGCTTCCTTCCATCTGTGGTGGAGTAAATTCATTTTGGTGGGTCACACATTGTGATAGAGACAGTTTGCAAAACAGAACTTGTGATGCCAATACCGCATTAAGCCATTTGTGAAGTGACTTAAAGACCGAGGTGAAGACATCTATGTCTTACAATAAGGTCCAACCTAATATGGCTGTGATGTCTGTACTTCCACACTCCCTCTGTTGATTTTAATCTCTAGCTTCTGCATCTTTTATTGCTCCTTTATTTTCATTGGCAATTTTCATTGCCAAGCCTGTCATTCTCCCCCCCCACACACACACACACACATACCCGCCCCGGCAAAGTTATTACAACTATTCCTTGACAGAGTCTCCTAGCAATACCCAAAAATTTTTTTTATGTTTTTTAAAAGGGGATTTAAAAAACAAACAAAAAACTGCCTTCATTCCTGACAAAATTGGTGGCTCCCCTTTGCTAGGGAAAGAAATGATATCACATTCACCGCCAGACAACTACAGCAACTCAACAGAAGTAGCACAGCGGCACATAAACTTGAAAGCGCTGCTTATCATATGAAGTAACAACGCATGAACACAGTGTTCTGCTGTTGCTACCTCTGGAGAAAGGACCGGAGGTGGGACATGGGAGAGTACCACAGTTAAATTTCTCACTATTAGCCCCTATAGTGTGCTTCCAACTTGGGTTGAGAAAGAGATACATATATATATGCTGAGAGATGGGGAGAGAGAATGTCACAGCTAAAAATTTTTTTACTAGTATAATGAGGAAAGAGACCAACAGAAGAAGTTCCCTTGGCTAATTTTCTAGCCAGCAGCCAGTACAATGTTCCCACTAGGAGAGACTGAAGAAGTGAGAGTGATATAATAAATAATGACTGGTTCTGCCGGTAAGAAGAAATTACCACGATGCTTGGGGGAGCTAAGTATGTGCTCACCCAGGCTGTGCAAAAATGTGGGGGAGGAGGCCAACTGAAAGCATTCTGGTGTCTTTCTGTTAAGTTACACTCAAACCTATTTGAATTAATGCAAAATAAATTGCTTTGGTTGATTTCTCATAAACTGACATAAGGAAGAAAAGTTCTAGACAAAGAAAAGTGTGCAAGAACTGTCAAGTTGATCCAAAGGGACTTAAAAACCCACAATATGCTACTGTTTGGAGAAGCTTCCGGAAAAAATGGACTGAAAGCATGCTATGTATAGATGCCAGATGCAACTGAACAAAGTAAAAGGTGCAAAGTCCTCTCAAATTCCGTAGTCTTCCATAGAAAAAAAAGTTGATCATCAGCTAATAAACTAAATTACTGAGCAAAACAAAAGGTAAATAAACAGCCACATTCAGGCACAAAACAGTTATTAACAGAATAACATAGAACGGGTTATATTTATTAAATATAAGAAATAATAAAAATACGTAGAATTGTCCCAAATGTTCAGTGGTTATCATGGGGGCCTGTGTGACGAACCCGCTCATTTGTGCTGCACTAGCCACATTGGTCTAAGTCCCTCAGGATCCATTTTGAACCCAAGACTAGGGATGTGCTCGAAGCATTTTGGCACCTCTATTTCCAGGTGCCCAAATGCCTCAAGCTGCCCCAGCTGAATCGTTTCTGCTGGGGGTGAGAGGGCATTTTAAAAGGAGAATGGCAGGTCTTACCTGCCCCTCTGTTGCAGCTCTGCTGCCACCCACCGCCCCAGAGCGGTGCTATTTGTATGAAGCAGCATTTGTATTTGTACTTGTATGAAGTCCATGTTGCCAACCACTCAATATGGCATCTGCACATGCTCAGATGCCATTTCCTGCTAGGAAGAAGAAACTTTCTATTCCTAAGCAAATGCAGCCAGCACACGGAGAGCCCGACTGCTTTATACAAACAGTGCCGCTCTGATTGGTTGCCTAAGACCACTCAGATTTAACTAATCTTCATCACATTGACACAAAGAGCAATTAAAATTAAAATCCATGACTAAAACCAAACCACTTTGGGGTTGTTTTTAATGAAAGGTGGTATATAAATTTAACAATAAATGTTTAGAAGTATATACTTTCACCCCCTGCCCAACCTACAATTAATTCCAGCTTATTTTCAAAGGGCTTCTAGTTTTATTTACAAATTGCTTGGCAGCACCAATGTTTAAGTAATCGCTAACTGCTCCTAATGATAGTTTTACTTATTGTTAAATTTATATACCACCTTTCATTAAAACATTCTCTGTTCATCTGATTTTCAGTCTGGTTAATTAAATCGGTGGAGGTTTAGACTTTCCTGATGGGCTGAAACAGCTAATCCATTTTGATGATGACATATGATTAAATTAGCTTGCATTACATAGTGAAAAAGTCCAGGAAGGGAGAGATGGGGGGATGTGGAACCCAAGGTTCCACATCCCCCCATCTCCCCCTCCCTGAACCTTTTCAGTTAAAACGTGGTTAGATTATAGGGGAGGAAGGACTTGAATGAGCAAAAAGGGGAACTGGTTCGGGTGTTCAGGAAGTTGTTCAGAAGAGGGAGTTGTTCAGGAAGTTTGCTCTGGTGCATGTCCTCCTCTCGATGCATGTGCGACTGGTGGCGGGGCAGCGGGGCACGCCGGGGAGTGAGAGTCAGAGACTTGGACTACGAAGACGCCGCGGCGCCCAGTGCTGGATGAGCAATGCCAATGTGGGGGGGGGGGGGCGCTGGGACTGGGGGAGGGGGACTGCTCTGCAAAATAATAAAAAATAAAAAAAAATAAAAAAATTTTCTGGCAAATCGGCGGGGGCACTTTTTGGCGCCCCCTGCCAAGTGGTGCCTGGGGCACGTGCCCCCCATGCCCCCTATAGTTACGCCTATGCTCATCGTGTAAGCAATCCAGAAGCTGCGTGAGTGAGATTGGGCTTGTATGGGTTATTCACCGCTCTGTGTATTTCCAAGATGGCTTTGGCCTAGGACTTTGAAATTGGTCACAGATGTGGGGCAGGATGGGAGGGCTCGGTACATGTAATTTGAAACAGATGAGACAATTTCTTGATTTTTCAATATTTTTCAGATGTTTAAGAACTTCAACAAAGTCATATACATGGCTTGTTTTATGGCAGAAAGTTACAAAAACATTTGGAACTGAAGCCCCCCTTGGACCATCATTCCATCCCCATGTGGAAGAATCTGCCTTTTGCCTTCATTTTTTAAAAGTATGAAGGACTCCACTTTTCTGCCCAATGCTTTAGATCTCATGGAATGGCTTGGCATAAGACTTTGAAATTGGGCACAGACATGGGGAAGCATGGGAGGGCTCTGTATATTTATTTGAAGCAGATGGGTCAAGTTTATGATTTTTAGATTTTTTTTGGATTTTTTAAAACTTCCAAAAGTCATGTAGGTAACTTTTCATGGCAGAAAGTTACAAAAAGCTCTGGAACTGAAGCCCTGCCTGCCTTGGACCATCATTCCAACCCCATGTGGATAAATCTGCCCTTTGCCTTCATAAAAAAAGGGTAAAGCACCCTTTGTGAGGGGCTCGAACCACTGAGGCAAGCTCCAAACTAAATCTTGCCCACTTCACACATCCCTGCCCCAAGTGGACAGATTTTTATTTTACCTACGTGTTAATGGAACTCATTTTAAGTAGTTCAAAACTAAAATTCCTTCCAAACTGTGTGCTCTTTTTAATCTCTAGTTTTTAATGATTATATGAGGGTTTTACTTTATAAATATATTTTTAGAAAGAAAGAAGGAAGGATATGGTGCAGAACTAATGCTCTTACACACACACATATGTACAGACAGTGATGGATTAATGGAGAAGCAGAATAGGCATTTGCCTATGGTGGCAAAATCTGAGGAGCAGCAAATTTTGCCCCTCCTCAAATTTTGTCACCCCTCTCTGTGGGCAGCGGCTGCTGCAGCAAGGGTGGAGTAGGCAAAGAGTAAGCCACCCGCTTTACCCTATTTTTAAAAAAGACAGACCTTTTTTGTTTAAGGTAAAAGGGCAGCCAAAGCCTTTGCCTATGGGTGGCAAAAAGTTTAATCCACCCCTGTGTACAGAGGGAATGTCCAAAATCTGCAAATGCCAACAATCACATGTGGACATACCCATACAAATTTTGTTAATGTTTAGAAATTCAAAGAAATTCTTTGGGATGTTGAAAGCCATCTAAATGAAATAGTTAGTGGTGAGATATGTTTTGGACACATCAACAACATTCCTCTGGGACTGTTCTCATTCACATCTGAATTCCCAACATTTTGGGAATTCCCAACATTTTGGCTATTTACTTTAACATACAACACTCTGGTGAAGTGGCCATAAATATTATGGGATCCGTTTTGTAACAAGATCTCCTACTGTTTTGCAATGAACCTCACTGTGAACATTTTCAAAATTTAAGAATAGAAGCAGAATTCCAAATTTGCCCTTGGATCTCAGCCTCTCCCATATAATTTAGGTTAACACTGGTCCCTCTTCCTCCAGATATTAAAACAGAGGAGCTCCAGAACCAGAGGCGCTCTTACCCCTAGACTTCCAGGCCAAAGTCCAGGGCCTCCATACCCCCTAGGGGCCTCCAAATCCTCTTTAGTCTGTCCTGGGTGGTGCTGGCCTGGCACTTTGCTGGGCAGAAGAACGTGAGCTATGCTTTAGAGACAGAGGGGAGAGTAGGGAAAGAAATATGTGGGATGGGAATATGTTTAGTTGCATGTTGAAATGTTTCTGCTAATGTATATTGGCATAAATATACCTGTTTTATATTCTTACATTCTTGTGAGTTCAGTCACTGTTTGTGCCCTCAAGAACACACATGTTAAAAATACTGCATGTGTCATGATGTATCTGTGGAGGGGGTTGCTCCAAAGAAGGGGGAGCCTCCAAAGGCCTTTGGGTCCAGGTTCCAAAATTACCTAGGTGCACCTCTGCCCAGAACACTAGCAGAGGTGTTCTGGGCACTAGGAATACATAGCTTTATGTGTCTTGACAATCTTCATGACAGTTTACACTCACATTTTCCAGTTACCTTTATTCTTTTTCTACCATACATATGCTGTCGAAATAAATACATCTGGGATTCAGTAACAGATTTTTAAATTATAGAGTTGTTATATATAAGCCTTGTTATTGTCTATGCTCAGGTTATGAATCAGGTGAGGAAAGGGGCATCTATTTTGCTCCCTGAAGCAGCAGCATTATGAACATGGTGAGGCCCATTTTTAACAAGGGCATACTCAAATTGTATTCAAAATGGCAGTATTAATTAATACTGAAAGTATCACTGAAAGTGCTTGCTGGAAGCCAAGATTGGCAGCAGAACACGTGGACATTCGTAGAGAAAACTGTTCATGATTTTAAATCAGGATTCAGCTGCTTTTTAAAAAGGATTTGATAGATTCATGGAGGATAGGTCTATCAACAGCTTTGAGCTATGATAACTAAATGGAGCCTCCATGTGCAAAGGCAGCATATCTCTGAGTACCTCTGAGTACCAGATGCTGGTGGACTAAGAACAGGGGGAAAGCTGTCTTAATTCACCTTCCAAAAGTTCCAGAACCAGTGAATACAGCAGGAGACAGAGGTCAGGATCATCCCAAGTGTCCTTGATTGTTACCTCTGCACATTCACCTGATCTTTTGTCCCGAGCATACATGCCTTCAGCAAGCATATATGTGTGTGGGCTCTGTATAGAAGATCAGTTGGATGTGAGGAGGCACAGGGACGGTGAATACATTTCTGACTCCCTCGTCCCATGTTTGTCTGAAATCGACTTGAGGCATCTGACTGGCTGGTGCAGGTAACAGGACGCTGGATTAAATGGATGTTGGTCTAATCCAGGAAAATCAGGCAATGCTTACATTCTGACAGGTGACATCTTAATGATGAAGAAGAAGATTAAGTAATGTTTCTAATATAATTCTATTGTGGCAATGGGCTTTGTCCACTTCAAGAAGAAAGGCCTGGTGTTGTTATTCATCCACTTCCACATATCAAGCACTTGTTTTCCGGGTGTCACATTCCTGCATGTGCTTACCCAACTTAATGGTCCTTTTTGTGGTGTAAGAGTGGGTAGTAGCAACCATCCATCTTGGACGTAGAATCATGTGCAATGTGGAGACAAGATGCATGCCTGTATTTTTATTTATTTATTTATTAAATTTATACCCCACCCAAACTTACGTCTCTGTATGTGGGGAGGGCAGTTCATGTGGTTCTTCCCCCTCCCTTAAAAAAGAGGGGGTGGCACTGCACAAATTGGGGGCTTTATGTAGAGAGACTTCACAAGGGTGTCCTCTTCCAATGGAGCTCCTGCTTCACATATTAAGCGATAGTCTTGGCAGAGATGGCACACTTGCTTTCAAGCAAGTTGGAGAAGTCCGAACTGAAATGGGCCTCCCTAGTTTGAATCAGAAACTTCTCTGACCTCTTCTGAACAGTCCATATCAAGCCATTTCTGACGTTCCTGACCCAAAACTGCACAGCCCTCATGCCCATCAGGAGTCACCTATGCATCACAGCTCTTGATGCTGCTGACAGAGGTGGGGGTAAAAATCAAGTTAAAACTAAGGGGGCTTTTCCCCTCTTTCAAGATACCCTGAAAATGATTGGCAATTAATGGGGGTTCCCAAAATAGTTTCCCCATCTATTCATCTATTTGTACTATTCATTCCTCATCCCATCCCTTTTGGAACCGAACTAGAAACCATTGTCAAAGTAATTTCTGATATTACCTAGAACAATGTTATTAAACGTTTACAATGAAAGACTGTGCACATTAGGGATGTGCATGAGCTGGTTTGGCGCCTCCTTTGGGAAGTGCCGAACTGGATCAGGAGCCCACAGCCAATGGATCAGTGGGACGTGGAGAGGTTCCCTTAAGAAGCAGGGAAGCAGGTCCTTACCTGCTCTGCTGCTGCCCCCACTGCTTTACCTGGTGAGGTGCTTGCACTAGCAAAGGCCATTCACAGCTGCAGCTTGATGGCTATGTGTGTGCCAATGTTGCACACACTGGCTGCAGGGAACAGCGCTGCAGCTGCATGTGGCCTTTGTTAGCATGAGTGCTGCACCCAGAAAAGCAGTGAGGCAGCCACGGAGCAGGTAAGGACTAGGGATGTGCCCGAATGGTCTTCGGCACCGGCGGGGGTAGTACTTTAAGGGCGGGGGATGGTGTACTCACCCCCCCCCCACCGCGTTTCCCCCGCCGGCGCTCTGCAAATTTCAAGCCCCTCGGGGCGGCAGCGTTCCTCCCTGCCGCCCCGTTCCCCCTGTCGGCCGGAAGTGGCCGGAAGTTGCAAGCACACGTGCGCCCATCGTGTGCGCGCACGGCAGATGGGCGTGCGTGCGCGCGCACAACGGGCGCACGGGCGCTCACAACTTCCAGCCACTTCCGGCCGACGGGGGTGAACGGGGCGGCAGGGAGGAACGCTGCCGCCCCGAGGGGCTTGAAATTTGCAGAGTGCCGGCGGGGGAAACGCGGCAGGGGGGTGAGTACACCCTCCCCCACCCTTAAAGTACTACCCCCACCAGTGACGAAGCAGCGAATCCCGCCCCAGCGCCGAAACGTTTCGGAGGTCTTTACAATGGCCTCCGAAACGTTTCAGGCAGAAGCCTAGTAAGGACCTGCTTCCCTGCTTCTTAAGGGAATCGCTCTCCCCACCCTGCTCATGTCTGCACGAGCTGTTTCTGCACATCCCTATTGCACATAGCTTCACATAAAACCAGAACTGGCTTAAAACAGGCCAGTCTGAGCAATTGATTCAAAAGTCTGAACAAAAAGCAGAGTGAGAGATTGTTTATAATAAAATATGTATGCTGCTTTTTGGACCCCAAAGCAGCTCACCATAACAATAACATATAAGCAATGTATTTTGCTTGTAATAAAAATAATGATAATAAAAACAGTATTCTTTTTTTTTTTTTTAAGTGGTCCCAAGGCATGGTTTGAAGGCACATGATACTGCCACCATGCTGAAGCTAAGCAGGTCTGGGCATGGTCAGAGTCCTCCCAGGAACCCCACGTATGCTCCCTTGATTGGTGAGCTTCCTGCAAAAGTAAGTTCCTGATCTGGGTGCCAAAACTAAAAAGGTCCTGCCCTGAGTATCCACTAGCCTTACCTAAGACAGTGGTGGTATGCAGAGTAAAGCTTCCCCTGACACTTCAAAGGGCAGGTAGAAGTGTCTGGGAGCATGCATGCTTAAAAATTTGATGTTAGTAGCCATTACAATTTGCTACTTCCTGATCAGTGTCACCTTGCTGACACCATTTGAATCATAAATACATCTTTCCCATCCCACCACCGCACACATACTTTCCTGCTGTAGTCTATGTTCTGTGGAACTATCCTTATTCTAATGTTTTTGGGCATCAGAAAGAGGGCACAGATCACCTATGCATATACCTGAGGCTGTTCCTGTCCTTTGTCTAAACGACAGAGGCTTTCTGCTGGAGACTGAAAACCTGGATCAGGCTTGAGTATACAGTTCATTTTAGCTGATTCTCCTTTCAGCTGCATTCCTCATGTACTTATATTTGCTTTCCGTTTGTAAACATAATTTCATATAAGTCCCAGGCACATACTAGTGAGTGTCTGTAATCACATGCAGAACATGTGCAATCTATCTCATACAAAATCTGAAGGAAAACATGACCTGGGTATTCCTTTTATTAAGAGAGAAACTCACTGCATATTTAATATGAGGTGCATGCCCAATCATCATTTTTTCTGTTGCAAAGGTTAACAACATAAGAAAGACCTTGAATAAACCGTGAACAATATAACTATTGCAATCTTTTCATTATGTATCCATTTTAATCTCTTCAATAAAAGATTATGTATACTTCTTGGTATTCCAGAAATGAATAATATTAAACATGTCCAATGTAATTCTAATTACTAAAGGAGTTAGACAGGGTTGTACGTTTGCTCCATTTCTTTTTAACTCGTTCTTAAATTATATTTCAAAAACTTTGAGTACTATTGAGTCACACACCTGCTAGGCTTGCTTCTCTGATGGCCCCCATTTTACTTTATGCAGACAATGCAGTTCTACTCTCTCAGACATGATTGAATCTCCTACATCTTCTGGTAGCCTTTGCTGCATTGTGTTAATAGCCAATTAACAATAAATTACGATAAAACCAAAGTTATGGGCTGGCATACCATGAAACATTATCTTGACCTTGTAATGCATTTGCACAAGTGTTCAAGGGTGCAATTTGCACAATTACAAAAATACACACCTGGAGTTGTTCAATGACATGGCCATCTATATATATATTTCTCCTGGGTGTGCCCAGGAGAAATGCGTCCCGGCAGCCCAGCTGATTGGCTGGGCTGCAGGGGCGCCTGATTGGTCCTGGTGCACCCAGGAGAACGGCGGCGGCCATGGCCGGGGAGCCAGGCGGGCCCGGCCGCGGAGTCGAGGCGGCGGGCCTGGTCGGGCCCGGCGGCACTCCTGGGCCCGGCCGTGGCAATGGTCCCGGCGGCGGCAGCAGCACTCTCCGGCCCGGCGGCGGCGGCGGGGGCACCCTCGGGCCCGGCCGTGGAGGTAAGGCGGCGGGCCCGGCCGCAGCGCAGGCGGCGGTGGGCCCGGCCGCACTAGAGGCACAGATGCTCTGTGCCCGGGCCCACTAGTTGCAAATAATAGCTGTAAAATTGCACAACTCTGGTTGGGCAGTGCTTGTGATTGTGCAAATTGCACTCTTGTGCAGTTGTGCAGTCTCAATGATACAAGGTGAATGTAAAGTTCCATGGTATATACGCCACTATCTTTTCCAAACATAGGAGAATTTATAGCTAGAACATGAATGGTAACACTATCAAGGAGGTCTCAAGTGACAAGCATTTGGGCTTTTATTTCCAATCAATACTAAATTGGAGGCTGCAGAGAGACAGAGCTAGGGCAGAGACAAATATACTGCTTCTGAAATTATGTGCTTTTACTATATCAAAAGTGGACTCTTTGTGTGGCATGGGGCAGTCCTTCCATGAGACAGGACAAAGAAGGTGGCAACGGTCACCATTGATGTGGGGGTGAGAAGGGGTGCAGAGGACAGCAAGTACCAGCCCTCCCCCCAGGCACAACCACATGGGCCTCCCTGCTGCCCACTGACACTACCATTCCTCACTCTACTGTATTCATTTCCCCCTCCTCACCCCATAGGGGGCACTTCTTCTTTCCTGCCTTCCCTCTTGATGCAATCTAGGAATGCCGCTGCTTCCACTGCATGGCAGATACAAAATGATGTAGAATGCCTTCCAGATGGCAAAATGATATAGAATGTGGGGCGCTTTTGCACAAGTTCTAAGCGTGAGCTTACTCACCCTCCACACACTTCTGCAGGCTTCTATCCTACTGCCCAGCATGATCTCATGATCTTCTGTATTCAAATGCAGAACAGGGACCTCATGTTTTCCATAGTACCACCTGCCAGCCAGTTCTTGTGTTCCAAGAAGAACCAGCCCTTTTCCCCATTCACCAGAAAAGTAGCAATTTTAGTATTTATTTATACATACATTTATATTCCGCTCTTCCTCCAAGGAACCCAGAGCAGTGTACATAGTTATGTTTATCTTCACAACAACCTTGTCAGGTCAGTTAGGCTGAAAGATAAGTGACTGGCCCACAGTCACACACTGAGTTTCATGGGTGAACAGGGATTTGAACTTGTCTCCCCAGTCCTAGAGCTACACATTAACCCACTGTACCATGCTAGCTCTGCAACAAAAAAGAAGGGCAGGCGGGTGGTAGTTGTCAGTTTTTGTTAGAAAGCAAGAGTTGGCCAGCAGATGGCACTGCAAAAATTGCAAGGTCCCTGCTCTTGCCTCAAGGAGTTGTGGGCAGTGTTCCCTCTAACAGGGAACCTCCCCTGCTAACTGGGCAAAGAGGCACCTTTTAACATGGTGATTCTCTTTATTTAGCAGGTGGAGAGTAACTGGCCCTATCTACCCCCAGCACAGTACCTCCAGTGACTGTTGCTGGTGTCTATCTTGTGTTTTTAGAATTTGAGCCCTCTGGGGACAGAGAGCCATCTTATTTATTTATTATTTCTCTGTGTAAACCGCCTTGAGCCATTTTTGGAAGGGCGGTATAGAAATCAAATTAACAACAACAACAACAACAACAACAGGGAATCCCAGATGTTGTTGACTACAACTTCCAGAACCCCTAGCCGCAATGGCTTTTGCTTGGGGATTATGGGAGTTGTAGTCAAAAACATCTGGGAATCCTTGTTAGAGGGAACACTGGTTGTGGGTACGGGATATGATATTTTTAAAAGAAAGAGAACTGTAAAATGGGTAGGGGAGGAAAAGGACACCAGTTCGCAAGTGTATGTATGTGTGGAGCAGTCTTTAGCAGTTGTAAGCTGATTAATTTTTAAAAATCATTTTACCTGAGGCCTCCCTGAGTGGCTGGGCCTGAAGTTTTTCCTCTCTGATCACTAGGTAAAGAGTATACATTTCGCTCAGAATAGAATCATTGCATATTGCTTGCTTAGTTACCTTTTAGGTTTAGAATTTCATGGTGCAGAAGCTATTTATTGAACTATATATAGATGTACAGGCAGCTAACACCACAGAACATTGCTTGGGAACCTAATTGGGCCTTCACTCTGAAGTGAAGTCCAGCAGTTCATCCTAGTGTTTTTGTTACTGTATCCTAGGTTGAGGATACAAATACAGAGCAGTAACATAAGGTTTAACAGAGAGTGCCACTATAAGCTATAATTTTAAATAATATTTTAAAATATACACACACCTACCTAAGGAATGTGTACTTCTAATGTCAAAGGAGGAGTGTGTGTGTTTGAGGGATGTTTGTGTGTGTGTGTGTGTGTGTGAGAGAGAGAGAGAGCGAGAGAGAGAGAGATGCAGATACACAGAGGCTCAGGCTGTGTAGGAGGTTCTACCTCTGCCTTGCTCCTTTATTCTTGTGTGTGAAAAGAGGCTGCAGTTGGACCGTGGTGTAAGGACATTCCTCTGAAGATACTCAGAGACACTTTGCTATATAACAGTTCATTCATATTCATTTATTTAAAGAGAAGGGGCATTCCTCAATGGGCATGACTAAAGCAAGGAAGTTGGGCTACAAGCCAGAGAACAGGAGAACACTACCTTAAAGAGAATTCCCCCCATGCACCACTGTATTAGGAGCATAATTTGCTGCTCTGCCCTCAGGAGCAGCAAATGGAATGCAGTGTGGATTGTACTGTGTAATAGCAATCATTTGTGTAAACAAATCAGCCATGGGATTGATCTGACAAACCACCCTATAGTTTTGCATGTGAAACCTATCTCTGTTTATGTTGAATAAGGTCCTTAGTGGGTTGTAAAAATTAGCATCAGATCCTACCTCCTGACAAAGTAAGGAGATGTTGAAACAGCCCAGTAGTACACACATTACTACTTCACTGAGTTAATCACTTTCTGCGGGGGTGGGGCAATTTCAATTGCAGTCCATTCCCTGAGAATAATTACAGCTATTTAATTGTATTCATAATTTAGCATACACCTGGAAAATATGCTGTAAAATATCAGGGGGTTTTCCTTTTAATACTGCCGTGCCATTTACAAACTGTCACATTTAGAATGCATCTTTAATCTTCTATGGTCTGCTAGAATTTTATATTAAAAGTCTGCTTTGTGCTTTAAATATTAAAGATTCTGCAATACTTCAAAAGGTGATAATGCCTGATGCTCTAGTGGTGCTGAAAGCTCAACAGCTAAATATATTGAGGAATGTTCAGTGGCCCTAGCTTAATTAAACATGCATGTGTATTTTCAAATGCAATCTTTTTCTGCTTGTTAGGTTTTTGACAAACCTCCAAACAGGTCCAGGTGGAACAAAGCATGTAAACATGCTTGTGAATGCAAGCTTAAAACACTCAAATTAACACCTTCCTACAATTAATATGCAAACTCTGGGACTCTGCTATTGATAATGCCATTTAATATTATTTGCAGTTTGGTGACATATCTAGGCCTTTCCATGGTTGTTTTTTTTTCTAAACTCCGTCCACTTTAATTACAGAGGAAACATCTCATTGGAGGTTTGCTATCCAATGGGATGCTTTTCACTGTTAAAAAACCTCAGATGAAAGGCAGTAATATTGCAAGGCTGTGGTTAATGTTTCAATATGTCATTAGCTTTATCATGATGAAAGAGGAGCTTTGCTCTGCTTTTTGCATCTCAAGTTGAATTTGGAACTACAAAGTTGAGCTGAAACAAAAATGTGTATGAATACCAAATTCAGCAATTTGGACAAATTCACAAGCATTGGATCTGGATGGCTTTTCTTTTCTTTTCTTTCTTTTTTTTTTAGGACATGATTCGGGGGAGGCAAAGAGAAATCATAAGCTGATACAGAACTAAATACCAGGTTAAGAGGGAGAACTTCATGTCATTGCCCCTTTTATTATCCGTTACAACTGATAGGCCATAATCCTGATGCTTTAGAGATCCCAAGGGTGTGCAAGTGCCCAGTTGGGCTTTTGACATGTTTCTTTGATCTCCACCACTACTGCAGTATCAAAGTCTGACTTTGGAATTCCCCTGAGTTCCAAAAGGAGTTTGCCATGGGAGGGGTTGTTATCATTTGTGTAACACAAGTCCAAAGTCCCACTAGGGGGCATGAAGAACCAGCACTGCAATTCCCTTGATTGTGGCCATATTTCAATTTTCTGTTTAATAATATATAATCTCCCTCCCCTCTTTCTACCTTGCACACAGACCCCTGGAGGTATGAGACTGACTCTGTTAAATGCATGAGAGGCTTACAACTTCCCAGTTCAGCCATTTCCCACCCCTGTGAAGCTGAAGCACTGTCACTGAACCCAGTCTAGAACTTTGACTTGAGTGGGATTAATGCGAAATACATTTGGTTTAAATGGGTTGTGGAGCAGGTCAGTCACAGGATAAAAGAGAATAACCAGTTTCTGTGTTCTTGTTCTCTCTCTCTCTCTCTCTCTCTCTCTCTCTCTCTCCGTGTATGCACACAAACAAACACACAAATATCTGTATATCTGTATTGTATTTCCATTTGGCAAGCCCAGAACATCATGTGAGGTAACTGGGGGAACAAGTTTAGTTTTGCAGTAGAAGCCTGTATTCTACAAGCTGGACCTGTATGATCTCTTCAGGTGCTAAATAGTTCTAGGCCCAAGTAGAATACAGGAGGGGCACAGAGGCACCTTTTAACATGGTGATTCTCTTTATTTAGCAGGGAGAGAGTAACTGGCCCTATTCACCCCCAGCACAGAGGTTTCCAGTGACTGTTGCTGGTGTGTGTCTGATGTTTCTTTTTAGATTGTGAGCCCTTTGGGGACAGGGAGCCATCTTATTTATTTATTATTTCTTTGTGTAAACTGCCCTGAGCCATTTTTGGAAGGGTGGTATAGAAATCGAATGAATAAATAAATCATCATCATCATCATCTCCCTCACAGTATGAGATGATGCCTTTTCTCATCTTCCTATATCTCTGCTGACCGATATAGATGTTCCCCATAGTCAGCAGGGATTAGAACCGGCAACCTCTGGCTTGCTAATCAAGCCATTTCCCTGCTGCTGCGCCAATAGCAGTCCTTGAAAAACACTACGTGAAACTTCTTGCAAGCTTAGTGAGAGTAACTGCTTTGGCAAGAGACACTTGTGGACCTGGAAAAGCCACCCTGGCCTCAGCCCACAGATCCTCTCATGTAGCAGTGGTCTGTGCGTCTGCTGCTGCAGTTCCCTCAATTCCTAAACAAGCAATCAAGGTTGTCAGGTCAATGTTTGCAGTGCCCATGGAATGGAGGAGCACTGTTACATACATATACCAAGGGCAGGAATCAGAAGAGCCTCCACTGGTCTAGATCCCCAAAAAATCACATCTAGCTGATTCAAAGTGCTGGGGTCTGGGCTATTTACCACTTACTGTGGCTACACTGCTGATTCTGTGTGGGGGTTTTTAAGTGCAATTCATTATCTTAAAAGGTAACAGAAAATGAAACCAGACTTTCCCATTGAAGAAAATGGAATTTCTTGATGCATCTGCTTGAAACAAAAATACACAAATCCATAGATGTATACCAATACAGAAATATGTGAGGTGTGCATTTTCTTTCTTTCTTTCTCTCTCTCTCTCTCTCTCTCTCTCTCTCTCTCTCTGCTATGTAGCAGTGTCTTACAAATGCTGGACACACAGGGATCCAGTGCCATGTGAAAAGCGAAAAAGCAGTTTCCTGCCTAACTGTATATGCTATACATTGGAATGATTCCACTTGTTTTTAATACAAATAGGCAATTATTGCTCAGATAGATATGAAATGTAATGAATATATATCTGTGTCTATATCTCTCTGACAGATATGGTTGCAGTCAAAAATTAATAGATAAGGAAAGTAAAGTCTCAGCATTAAGGGAACATTAGTTATATAGCGGGTTCAATATTAGCAGGAAATGACAGGTAATGTATTGTTCTAATACCTAAGGCAAGGCAGCAACCATACTGAATGATGGACAAATATGAATTAATATGATATGATGGGTGAGGTGGCATTTTAATGCTAGCTGAATTGTAAAGAAAGTATGCATAGTATGAATACTATGATAGCTGAATCAGAGGAGGCATACTGGACAAGAAGATGATTTAGTGCAAAAAGAAAGAAGGCATATGAATATGTTTGCTGTTCTTTTTTCTATCTGATCTCTTAGCAGATTAATATAATTCTTTGATCTGTTAGCAAATTAAAACAATGTTTATACAAATCATTTTAGTTTAGATGAAGCAGGGTAGCACAATACTTTCTATATGTTCAGGCATTTCATTTGGATTTTTTTTCCTTGGACATTCTTTTTGTTTGTTTTTACTTCTGAGATTGCCAATACAATAATAATAAACTTGTGGGGAAGGAAATTTGTTCAGTGTCCCTGCAGGATTCAGTCTGCTTTCCCAAGCTGTGGCCACGTCTAATTAAAATGTCGGTTTAACCATAGTGAGGTGCTGCGAGGGAGTCAGTCAGTTCACCTCGGAAAGTGAACACTTTATTAGGCCAACTCAAACCCTTGTAAATGGAAGCTGGTAGAAGCTGCCTCCGCATTCTTTAATGGATTTTTAAAGATGACAAGAAAGGAAATGGGAAACTAAAGCAATGGAAGACATAAATTCCCCGAAGGTGCATTCTGAAGTAAATCAGAGCAACTGAAAAAGTGAACTCTTTGAGCCCTGGGATATCTCTCAAGTTGTGTGTGTGTGTGTGTGCGCGTTTCAGCTGGACACTTACGGCATGTTGAGTCCCTGAACACCTCAGCTCTGGGCATGCTTTGACACAGTAAGTCAGAGAAGGATGAACAACATCACCTGAAGTGCTGTTGGAGGGGTGGAAAATTGCTCCCTTTGCATGCTGTGTTGCTTCTGCTTTAAATCACATGACTTATTACAACCTTCCTTTAGTTTTAAAAAATGCCATTTATGCATGTTAACTTTTCTAGCAGTAACAAACATATTTACCCCCTCCCCTTCGCCCTCACTAGGGCTAAAGCACCCACAGAAAGAGGGGGAGACAAGTGTCTATGAAATCAAACTTACACTATTTCCTACCTCTTCCGCATATTTTAAAGGCTAAATAATGGAACATAGATCAAACATTAGTTCTATGGGACAAATTCCTCATTGTTTTCATTCTCTTTTTCTTATGCAAACTTATTAAAAATCAAGAAACAAAGAGAAAATATTCTTAATAATTTTCAATAAACAAAATTTAAAAAATCCTGCCTATTTTCCCTGCTAACTTTGCAAGGTTTAACTTTAAAATGTTCACACAAGATTATTGCTAAATGCTGAAAAGTTCATTAAAAGAAAGGCAATGCATCCAACAAGGGTTCTGGGGGTTTGTGAGTACTTTCTGTTGACTAAATTAAAGACATTTGCTGCATTCTATATCTTAATGTAGCAGGGATTATACATTTGAAATATTATGTATAAAATACTATAGTGATATGGGGAGATGACACCTTTCCATTATTTCATACCAGGCTTCAGTGCAAAGGAATATAAAATTGATACATTAATTGATGCATGAATTCAAACATGAATTCATAGAAAATCCCAAACCATTCTTCAGCTCAGGTTTAGCTAAAGTGTTGGTTAGTTCTTGTGTGCTTACATCTATTCAAAGTTCATGAAACAATAAAATCTATGTTTAAAAAAATCCTGTTCCTATTGTGCCAAGTAAGATGTAAAAGCTACCTGGTTATGCCTCTTCTTTCTATGCTTCTCTTTGCTTTCTCTACTTGTGGTGCAAAGACAAGTGTCTTTGATGCTGGGTGCTCAAGTAATCCTGTTGTACTGGCAATGCAGAGAGAACATAGTCTTAAAGAGATATACTCAAAGAGCATAACCCTTATTAATCCACATTCTAAATGGATTTCATTTATCTACAACTTCTAGCTAGAATCCATCTACCTGGGCGAGCAGGTTCCAAGAAGGATCCATTCATAGTTAAAGTCAGCTTTGGAGAACTGATCTAGAGAGATGCAATCAAGGCAATAAGCAACTTCTATCCCATACTTTTAGGGATATGCAAAGCAGTTCGATATTGAACCAGTTCAATATCAAATCAGTTCGATATTAAAATGGTTTAGTTTGAAGGCTCGAGCCGAACACCCCCCTGGTTCAGAGGGGTTGGTTCAACATTGAGCTGAATCCCCCGACCTGATTGGGAGTGGGGGTCGAAGTTTTTAAAAAATATATACTTACTTACTTACTTACTTTACTTACTTACTTACTTACCCCCTCCGGGGGCTTCTCTGAGGATGCAGGGGATCCCCAGAGGTTCCCCCTCCCCTTGACGACCTCCTATATGCCTTAAATCACCAAGTTTAGGTGGTCTTCAGCTCTTTATAGGCCTTTTCCCTGTCACAGCGGCCATTCTGGAGGCCACCGCACATGCACAATGTGTCCCTTCATGGCCGGGTCATGACCCAGGCCACACAGAGGCCCACTGTGCATGTGCGGCTGCCTCAAAAATGGCCACTGCAATGGGGGAAAAGACCAGAAAGGGCCGAAGCAAAGACCACCCAAACCAAGCAATTTAAGGCATAATGGAGGCCAACGGGAGGAGAGGGAACCTCCGGGGTCACACACACACACCCCGTGGTCTTGGAGAAGAGGGGGTAAGTAACATTTTAAAATAAAATAATAATAATAATAATACAATTCACGAACCACTCTGAGCTGAACTGGGGAGGTTCGAGGGGGGCAAAACTAAACTGGCCCAGTCCAGTTCGAATCTGGTTTGGACTTGAACCAAACCGGGCCAGCTGGTTTTGTGCACACCCCTACAAACTTTGTACAAACTAACTTCACAAGATTAGCTACCAATGAAAAGGTTTGGACCTTAGCATATATAATCAATATCTGTCTTTCATCACTTTTTCTATTTCTGCTTTTTAAAAAATGAATATTCAGTCCCTCAAGAATAGTCTCAAATGAATATTCAGTCCCTCAGCCTCTCAGAGTATTAGGGTGCTTCCAGACAGAACAAGGGTTGCATTTGAATACACAACTTCTTTTCACTTTGCATAAAGAAGACATACTTACCTGTTACACAATTTCACAGTGCTATCTGTTGGCCATGCTGCCAGTCGATGATGATAATCACGTCTTTTGAGACCTTAAAAGTACAATTTTTATTGTAGAATGGCATCAAATGGCCAGCAGATGGCGCTGCAAAATTGTGTGATGGGGATGTCCATCATCCGCTTGCGGAGTGAATACATGAAAATAACTTTTGTTTTCAAACTCAGTATTTCTCCTTCTGGAATCACGCTTAAAAGGATCCTGAATCTGTGTAACTGGAGAAATGCAAGGTAGCATTTTCTCAGATGATTCATTTGGTTGATAGCTTTTCTGTTGATGATCATACCAGGTTTTACTAGCATTGTGCCCAGTACAGTTTAAAAACCAAAATGGATTCAGTCTAATATGATTTAACACTTGTGATTTGAACCAGAATCTGCAAGTCTCCAAGGGCTTGTGTGTGTGCACACATGCACATGTGTGCATACTTGGCTTTTAAAAGTGCCTGTGAAAGCAGAAAGAAGTGGGAACCAGAATAAATACAATGCTAAATGAGGAGGAAAAGATAGTAGATTATTACAGATTAGCCAGCAGCTATTGAAGAGACAGAACTTAATTGCATCTACAATTTCTTTAAAATCTAAAATATTTCTGTCAGGTTTGCTTTTAACTTACCACAGATTGTGCACTGACTCAGAGTTGAAATATTTAATCACTACCCATGGATAAATGTTTCCTTACTTTATTCTATGCTGTTTAGAAGTGAGTTATATAGGAAGAACAAAAAAATCTGTCAGTGTTCATTTTCCATTGGAACATTGCATAGGTTTTTAATTGGAAAATAGGTTTTTAAAGGTGATCCCAAGTTGAAGACTGATGTTAGAGTGCAAAGTGGGTTTTTGCACGATTTTCTCCGCACCCCTGCCCCCTTCTTAACTTAATGAACCTTTTTGTGACTGTCATGGAAAACATGGAAATTTCATTCTCCTCTCTGTAAAACTATAGTCACTTAAATGTTTGAGGTTGGAGTAGCTTAGCGAGTAACCTAAAGGGCTGCATTAATATTAGCCTGCAGTGAGCGCGTAACTGGCACTTTGTTGCTGTTTGGTGAAATGACCAGTTTACTTGGTTATATTGACAGCTCTACTGTAAAATTTGCTGGCATTAAAGGTCAAAAAGACCCAGTTTCCCTCTCGTTGCATCTATCCAAGAGAGAATAAATCTCAGAGCAGAATCACTTCTCTGACAATAATTTATGAATTATGCACTGACTGTGTTTGAATTGAGAATGGCTTTCATATCCTTTCCATTAGCTCAGATTAAGTTTTCATATAGATGCTGGGAAGCATGCTAGCAATATCCTCAGCTCATTTTTATGAAAATTTTATCAGCCCTTTTTTTTCCTGTACTACACTCCAATTGGGATGTCTCAAAATCTAAAGCTCAGCTTTGGACATGAACTTCTCTCAACCTGGCTGGCTGCTGCTCTAAAGGTTTCAATATTTTATGGGCTCTGGCTAACTCAGCCGTGAGATTCAAGCTGCAGAGATTTAGCTCTAATGTAAAATCATGAACGGATGAAAACTGGGATGTCATAAGTAATACATCTACAAGAGCAGGATGCAGTTACCATTTTTAAAAGGGTTTTTAAAAGAAAACAGCATTCTCTGCTCCCTCTTTGTATCCCAAAATGAAAAGCCTCTGAGCTATTGTACTAATACATTGCTGTGATTTCTTGCCTGCTTTTCTTCAATTGCTGCTTAATTGTTGTGGGGTTTTATTTTTTTTTTTTCCCTCCTTGGAGGTCCACCATCAACAAGAAAGCCCTTAATGTCAGCTTTCTAGAGAAATGGGCATCACATTGCCTAATGTTTATAGGCCAAATCCATTTCTTAGCATCTTCTCTTTTTGTCTCAAAACTGATTTAAAACATTTGGAAAATCTGTCTATTCAGCTGGAGTGTTCTGGAGCATTCTTTCCTAGACACAGTGGGGTCATCTGCGATCTGTCTGATGGACTCCTCTGCTGCAATCTATAGCCATTTCCCTAGAGTCCTGTGGAGTGTAGCAAAGCAGAACAGCCTTATAATGGGCCCGATAACAATATGTTCTTTGTGTGAAAGAATCCAGGGGGAAGTGCTGGAAGGTGCACTGGTCAGTTAAAATAAGAAAAGAAAAATCCACTAGTTTTAGTGCTTGCTTATTTTTTGCATTATGTACGTTGCCTCCACTGGAAATATTTTCTTGACAGTAAATAAGCGTCACCATAAAACAGTTAACAAGCATGAAGCGCACAAATACACAAGGCCCTTTTCGGTTTTAAAGGGCTTTGGTTATTAATGTCTGCTATTAGCACATTTTCGTGAAGAATGGTGAAACAGAACCATATAGCTCTACTTGCAGCAGATGGCATAGTTCTTAATCTATCCTTCCGGAAGTGTTTCTTGCTTGGGTAGCATGATGGCAAACCTTTCCCCTTTAAGTATGGCCCCACTGAATATTGCAACCACATGAGCAAAGATATTCATGACACTTATATATCAATTCAATGTTATAAACACATCCCTTGGCTTTCCAGAATCACTGCCCATCTAAGGCATCCGTTTCAAACTACTCTGGAAGTTGCACCTTCTTTTTAAAAAGATTTTTTAAAAGCACTGCTGGCAACACATAGTTCCCCAGTTAACTGAAATCAAATGTGCTATATACTAGCAAAAGAGATGTGGTTTCAGCCTCTTGCATGACACAAACACCTTTGTGCATGGCTATGGTGAGCTGTATGAATTCGTTGTGTCTTTTGGTGTGAATGCGGATGCATATTTGCATCCATCCCAACCCACCAGCTGTTTGCTGTTGCTAACTTGCTGCTCACAACTACTGCTGGATGAGGACACTGTGTGCTTGCACATCTTATCATGCAGAAACAAAATAATCTAGAATTAGGATGCTCTTGGCTCTTGTACTAATGAGGTGCACAAGACACACCAGTAATTTTGTGACTGCTGTGCTGGCTCAAAAGGCACGCTAACTTTACAGCCCCCTCTTCTTTCAACTTTCCTCTGTCAACCAAACAAGACTTGAGAGATACACAGGAAGCAGCTATAAATGCAGTAAAAGGTGCTGTTTTTACAATCATTTTGCTGATCATAACACCCCTTGTAAAACTGTCATAAAAATGTAGATGCAGTCGTGAGAGAGCACCAGCATGCTGTGGTGGCTGGATACAACAGAGGCATTTTAAAAAGGTCAGTAATATAGCAGGTTTTACACTTTAAGTTATATTACCTGCATCAAAGCAAGACAAAACATTTATTGGGTCTGGCATTGCCTGGTGATGCTTCCCTTTGGCAATAGTACTAGGCAATTTTTGCAAAGTGATTGCACAAGTTGGGTGCAAATAGCTAGGGAGATCCACATATTCTGCTAACAGTCATGAAACATATACATACTGGAAATTATTTCATCCAAATGGCTTTAAGAGAACAGAGGCATCTGGCATGTTTGGATATGTGGGCATTCAGGTAAATAAATACTGTTTATATAATATGACTGACACTCACTATTTCGGGGGAATTGTACCTTTGGAGGCTGTGATCGTCACATGTTTGATGTAGTAAATGATGCTCTGTGATATGATTTCTACTCTTCTCATTTGCATGGAGACTGCATCTTGTGAATCTGCCACCACATGGTGAGATCTGAGATTTAACACAACCTGAAAATTAGCTATCTAGTTTCAGTGGATCTCCATGTTGCACATGAAGGGCCATTTGAAAGACATATTAACCACATAAAAAGTTAAGTTTGTTTTTACAATATCTGACATGATTGTGAGAATCAATCAAGATTTTAAAAAACTGGGGGCAGGGAGGGAAGGGGATTGCTTTATTCTTACTAATTCATTTCACTAGCCAGTGCTGGCCTCTGGTGGAATATCTAGTATAATGTAGCACCCAAACCTAACAGATAACACAAAAAGCTGTTTTTCATTATCTCTTTTCATTATGTTGCTTTTCTTTTCATTGGGGTGATTCATACACTTAGGGCATTCACTTGGGACTTAAGTTCCTTGATTTCAATTCCAACTTGCATTTCAGTAAGCATCAGTAGGTTTGCAGATGTGTTTGGATAACTGGGAATTTTCAATAATCAAAGTAAAAGTGATGGAGGATGAGGGTCCTATTGTATTCATACAGATTCATATCACTTCCCTCTACTGGATAGTATACTGCCATTATCATGGTCCAATTAAAGATTGAAAAATAAGCACGCTAGAGAAATTAAGACTGAGCTGGTTTTCCATGGTTTATTGAGGTGTGTGTGTGGGGGGGGTATACGTGTGCATACGTGTACATATAGACAGCTTCCACATATGATCACAGCATTCTTGCCATCTTGCTCTTAATGTGAATGAACCAATTGGTTTAGAATCAACTAGAACTGGCAAAATCAAGCCTGTTAACTACCATAAATATTAAAATAATGAAAACTCAAAATGATGGGAACAGATTTGAACAGAGTTTACAAACATAGTTGTTGAAATCCAAAGTGATAAGATAATGTTGGCCATTCCCCACAAAGTTGGAGAACAGGTATCTACAGACGGATATTATTCACATGGCCAGCTTATTTAGGGTTGGCCATATGGTTATTATTTTGTGATTTATATATATTTTTTGCATACTAGAACTTGGGCAAATAGTTCTTGCTGCTTTGTACTAGGTGAAACAGGAGTGGGATTCAAAAATGGCCACCTTTAACAACAAAAACAAATCTACCAGTTTTTTTAAGCAATAAAGATATAGGCACAGGCTTCGTGGCACAGGCCTCTTTTTTGCAGTTCTTTGGTGTCTCTACACAATGCCATTAGAGCGTGCAAAATTTAATTTCCATTTCATCAACATCAAATGCTTATCAGAGACTTCCTTACCAAAATCATTGCACTGCTGGGCAAATCAAGAGCATATGGGCATAACATTAGTCACCATAGCCTGCACAGATCCTCCAGCAATTATCATTAAGGAGAAGATGTGTGTCAGATAGTTTAAGGGATGAAGTGCATTTCTCAAGCATCTCCTTGTGTACATTTCAACTCAAGTCCACTAAAGTACATGGTGGTGGGGAGAAGAGAAGAGAGCTTAAGAAACCTATCATATGACTTTAAAAAATGACCCAATCATCACCTTAAACTACAAGACCTGAGGGATGTGTTGAGGTCTCTTTCATAACCATTTAGCTCAGGCCAGTCCTGCAGTGCAGACAGACCCTACAGGTGCCCAAGGCTATAAGACTGATAGGGTGGCAAACCATAAGCAAAACCTAGATTCTGCTACAGCCAGATTTCTTTCTCTCTCTTAATGTTATTAAGGGATGACACATTTCTCATACTCTTCTTCCCATGAGGCATTTTCTATTGAGTAAACAAAGCACAATATGCCATTTTATTTACCCTTCTTCAAGTTATCAAACAGGAAGCCAGTCTGCCAGATACCTCTAGCTCCATTCATATTTTTACACTTATCTCTCTTGCTTTGCAGTAAAATGCAGTCCTGATGCCATTCATCAGACACAGATGAGAGAAGCGCATTCATGAGAGTAAATCGATCCATTAATTTCGGATACACATTATTCATCCTATATAGAAAAACCAAGCCCAATTTGGCCTCTCTGTGTGACCAAGAGATGGGCAAAGCTGTGTAGATGCTGGATGGTGGCTATACAGGTAAACACTACCCTTGTTTCCACCACAGTGATGGCAGCAGGGATTTGGGGGATACTAGAGTAGGAATTCAAAAACCCAAAGCACTGCCATAATTGCTGAGCTACCAACACCTTCCTAGTCTCCCTTCTTAGTACATGCAGATACCAATAATACCAGCTACTGCAGACATGCCTTGTAATCGATCATAATCTAGATATTTATATGATGGGCTGGTGCCTATCAAACCAAGGGCATCTGAATGTACGGTAATTAAATATCTGGTGTGTTCTGCACTTCATGCCATGCATTATCCCTCTTCTGATTTGCTTTGTCTTTTGCATCAAATTTCACATCTCATTAAATACATACTAAGTGCCACACAATATTTCTCATGTTTGTTTGAATATTCTTCATTTTGATTTATTCTGCTGCTTCTCTTTCACGGTGTAGGCCTGACCATATCAGATCTCCTTGGTTGCATTATGTTTCCTTCTGCTTCATTTTGATTTTTCCATCAGTTTCCAGGTCTGCTCTCTGTGTTTTGTTGCTACACATATGCAAAGACCAGCAGAAAAATAATGAAGGGCAAATAAAAGGGTGCTTGAAATGGCAGGCGATGGCACCTGTTCACATTATATGCGGAGGGGAAGTAGAGGTAACATGAAAAACACTGAAGGGCATCATGGGACCAAAAATAATAACTCAAGGCCATATCAAATAGTAAAGGCTGGTCTTAGGCAAGTCTGCAATGGTAGCCACAGAATATGCATAGTGCTGTAGCTGTTCCTCACTTCAGTGCTGTTCAGCTGGCTTGAACGGAGAAAGGATAAGAGTCTGCAGTAAATCAGCTGGATGGGCAAAGGATCTTAGTTTCATGCTAACCAGACCCTATTGTCCCCCAACTGCAGGATATTTATATCTGAGTGTCTTCCATCATTTATAGTCCTACCTCTTTTCAGGGCCGGCCCAAGGAACAGGGGCTCCCTAGGCAAAGCCTGGCTTTGGCGCTCCCCTGCCCCTTCACCCGTGTAGGCAAGCAATCCCCATCACTCACCCTGGCTGGCTCCAATGGTGCGTGTACCCACCTGTGGTCACCCATCACCTGTCTGGCTGGTTGGCTCTGGTTACGGGGGTGAGCCTCATCACCGGGCTGGCTGGCTGGTGGGCTGGCTCTGATGGAGTGCACTTCTGCCTGCGGGGACAGGAGGGGTCAGCGGGGAGCACATGTGACCCAGGCCATCGGTGCCTCTCCCCACTTGGCTCTGTAGGCAGCCACCAAACAATTATTAGTTTTTAGTTTTTTAAAATAACTTTTAATTTGAATTTTTTAAATCTGTAATTCTGATTTAAGCTTAGACTTTTAACTTGTTTAGCTTAATTTGGTTAATTTTATTGGTCTAGTTTTTACAGTGCAACTTATTAATAAATGTTGTGAGCCATTCCGAGCAGTAGTGTACTGGAGGGGGTATTATTATTATTATTATTATTATTATTATTATTATTATTATTTTGCCTAGCAGGCAGGCCAGCCCTACTTCTTTAAAATCCTCCTGCTTATGCTGCAGCTATTCTGCATCACTCCTATTCTCTATCTCATCTTACTCTGTCGTTTCCCTTTTTCTCTTTTTCATTACTTCTGTGCCTTGGTGAGCATTTCAAAAATTTGTTCCTGACAAATCATGCTATAATGTATAGAGATAAGAACTGCAAAATAAGGGGAAACCAAGAGTTGCAGTATCAGAGATGATTACATGTAAGGGCCATTGCTTGCTTTGAATGGTTGATTTCAATAAAGTTAAAGTAAGGAAGGGTTGTTTTTGCTCTAATCCTCTCGTCCAATACACTAGTGTAGAATTTTAGGGGCCAAGTTATATGTTTCTACACTTTTAGTTAGACATGAAATCTATTAAAACACAGTTTATAGATGTATGTTGAGAAGAATAGGGCGGGTGCCAAACCTGAGGTCCAGTGGAGGGTCCAGAGCCCCAGGAACACACGTGTATCCTACTTCTGTTCTTCAGAAGGATGTGCCAAGATTCTGTCCCTCACTTCAAATCTTAATTACAGATGTCGGGTTTCAAACGGCAAGTAGGAAAGAATATGTTGAGACGGATGTACTCTTAGTACATTCAGATGCCAATAATACCAGCTACTGCAGACATGCCTTGTAATCGATCATAATCTAGATATTTATATGATATAAAAATCTTGCCTCACAAACCTTTTGGAGGTCTTTGAGAGTGTCAACAAGTGTGTGGATAAAGGTGACCCAGTTGACATAGTATACCTGGACTTCCAAAAAGCTTTCGACAAAGTTCCTCATCAAAGACTCTTGAGGAAACTTAGCAGTCATGGGATAAGGGGACAAGCACATGTGTGGATTGCTAACTGGTTGAAGGACAGGAAACAGAGGGCAGGTATAAATGGAGAGTTTTCACAATGGAAGAAAGTAAGAAGTGGGGTCCCCCAGGGATCTGTACTGGGACCGGTGCTTTTTAATTGATTCATAAATGATCTAGAAGTAGGGTAAGCAGCAAAGTGGCCAAATTTGCAGATGATTTGGTATCTCATTAGGGTAGTGAAATCCAAAACAGATTGTGAGGAGCTCCAAAAGGATCTCTCCAAACTGGGTGAATGGGCGACAAAATGGCAAATGTGGTTCAATGTTGGCAAGTGTAAAGTGATGCACATTGGGACGAAAAACCCCAACGTCAAGTATACGTTGATGGGATCTGAGCTGTAGGTGACTGACCAGGAGAAGGATCTTTGGTTCATGGTGGACAGCTCATTGAAAGTGTCGACTCAATGTGCGGCAGCTGTGAAAAATGCCAATTCCATGCTAGGGATCATTAGGAAGGGGATTGCAAATAAAACTGCTAATATTATAATGGTCTTATTCAAAACAATGGTGCAGCCACACCTGGAGTACTGTGTACAATTCTAGTCACCACATCTAAAAAAGGACATTGTAGAACTGGAAAAGGTGCAGAAGAGGGCAACCAAGATGTTCAGGGGCCTAGAGCACCTTCCTTATGAGGCAAGGCTACAGCACCTGGGGCTTTTTAGTTTAGAAAAAAAGATGACTGCACAAAGACATGATAGAGGTCTATAAAACCATGCATGGTGTAGAGAAAATGGATAGAGAGAAATTCTTCTCCCTCTCATATAACACTAGAACCAGGGGTCATCCCATGTAATTGATTGCCTGGAAATTTAGGACCAAAAAACAAAAGTTCTTTTTCACATAACACATCATCAACTTGTGGAATTCTCTGCCACAAGATTTGGTGACAGCCAACAATGTGAATGGCTTTAAGAGGGGTTTGGATAACTTCATGGAGGAGAGGTCTATCAACAGCTACTAGTCGTAGGGCTATAGGCCACTTCCAGCCTCTAAGGCAGGATGCCTCTGAGTACCAGTTGCGGGGGAGTTACAGCAGGAGAGAGGGCATGCCCTCAATTCCTGCTTGTAGGTTTCCAGCGGCATCTGGTGGGCCACTGTGTGAAACAGGATGCTGGACTAGATGGGCCTTGGGCCTGATCCAGCAGGGCTCTTCTTATGTTCTTAAGGGTGGCATATAAAACTAATAAGTAAATAAATAATTATTAAACCCACCAGACACTTCCCCTCTTCCCACAATATTGTTAGGACCTGCTAAATTAATTTCCTAGATAGCCATATTACAATCCCACCATGGAACTGGTCTCATCAAAAAGTCCAAGATATATTCAGCTGTCTCTGGTTCATTAGGGCTGATCTGAGAGCCAAGCTTATATTGAAACCTTTCACAAGGCCCACTTCCATGTGGACCTCTCCACAAGAAGATTGCAGTGGTTTCCTCGGGAGGACAGTATGAGGTCTAGCAAATAGTCCCTTCAATATTAGTAGACAGGTTGTGTGAATGGTGTTGCTTGCTTCTTAAATACATACAGCAGCAATTCCTTGCATTTCATTCATTCCAGTTGCTGATGAGCTGTTGCATTAGATTTCCCACTTCATTACTCAGATTACGTTATGGCATCTCCTTATGTCTTTACTCAGCCACCCAGTTATTTCCATAAAGTTGTGACTGCTATTACCCCCACGCTATCCAATCATGTAATAACCAATAACAAGAACAAAGGCCTTCCTTGCATCCCTTTCTTGCCATCTCCTTTCCCATCAACTAGCTTGCCTTGCCATCTCATTTTGCACTTGACTCCTTTTTCGGTGAGATGGTGCCTGGGATAATTGTTGCAGCCATCAAGTGCATGTCCAGTTAGCATAATTCATCCCATTATGCAGCTTTACAAATTGTAGATACACAATAAAAGATGACTCCAGTAATATCCCAATGACAGTCCTGGCAGTGATCAATTGCAAATGATCTGATTAGCAGTCAGCTGCTGATTCCCAGTTTAATTAATCCTGATGGGCTATTGATGCGCTGCAACTGTTTGTCCTAATAATGAGTTTTGATATTAGACTGCAGCGAGCCATTTAGACAGCTGCCAAGGAAAATAATCATTTTCACTACAGGACAAATGAAGACAACAGAGACGGAATGGCTGCAATTTGACAGAAAATTCACATGGCTGTGTCACATGTGTTTTATTTTTACATTTGGAACACGTTAAATGTACCAGCAGTAAGTGGCGACTTGCAAGAAGCATAACTCGCTTTACAATTAAGAATGTTACTTCTCATCAGTATACAACAGCCAAACATGAAACATGAAGTGTGTTAATAGCAGAATATATGTAGCAGCAGACCAATGCACAATTTAGGTCAGTTCCTTGCAATGTTTAATTAGACTAATATATCTGTTTGCAATTAATAGCAGATGTGACAAGCTAATGTGTCCATGTACTGACAAATTAACCTTTGCCCATCAGCTGCTCGGATCTGTGAGAAAAGTGCCATGTTTTGCCGATGTTCACGTGAACCCCACTAAAACTGCAGGATAATTATAAACATGAATGTTAATAGAATAAGCACTTCATGGGAACCACAATCCGGGGAAACTATTTCTCAGCCATGTCATTCTTCTGTGGTATGATGATGGGAGTTGAAAGGCATTGTTTCGAAATAATGTTGTTATATGATTCACTAAGTGAATCAGTTCACTAGGTGAAATTGATGTTTATAAAAGGATAGTGGCTGGGCAACAATGTTGCAGATACTTGTGCTAAGTCCATGGAAGAAGTCCAGCCAAAGGAAGGTCTACTGGCTCTATCAAGATCAGTGAAAGGACTTCTAGTTGAGAGCTGTCATGAATTTAATGCCCCAAATTCTCCTTTGCATATTCTGGTGCTGTGCATTCTCCAGATATTCTCCAAATCCTGACATATTTGCTGAATATTCACCAAAGACTTGATATCTGTGTTTGGTTGACACCCAGAGATATTTTATTTAAATATTATACATGTTACTTTTGCTATTGTCAGTAGATCAGTCACCAAACACTTGACATGCAATGGTGTTTCGTATTTGACAGAGTTGATAGGCCTGTGCACGAATGCAAAAATCAGGATCGGGTCCAACCTGACCCTGCAAATGTCAGCTTGTGGTCCTTTGGACCCTTCTGTATGTCGGAATCGGGATCAGAGTTGGGATTGAGGTCGGGATCGGTGTCAGATAAATCTTAAAACATTTTTTAAAGTAACCACCCAGGAGAAAAGTTATCGAACAACAGAAAGTTGCAGGGGAAGTGATGTAACATCAGAGGATCTAAGAAGTGATGTAACACCAGATAATCACAGGAGAAACTAGGAAATCAGCTGCTTATGAGTGAAAAATGGGCTAAAATCTTTTTTTAGAAAATTAAATGAGAAGTGCATGGGCGGGCAGCCAGGCAAGCAAAAAATGGGTTACCCCTGCCCCCACCCATGGTCTCTGAGAGAGAGAGAGAGAGAGAGAGAGAGAGAGAGAGAGAGAGAGAGAGAGAGAGAGAGAGCACACAGACTCTCGCCACCATTTGGAGCTCTGGAAAGCTCTGATTTTTTACAAAGAGGTCTGATCCAAACTGGGCTGGGCCAGTTGAATTCGGACTCTCTCTGAACCACCCAAGTCATGTCCAATTTTACTGATCTGATTTTGCACAGGCCTAAAAGCTAATATGCAGTGGTGTGCCATAATGATTTTCAAACTTCCATCCTTTAGAAAACACTTTCCAGATTGACTGCTGTGCTACAGCACTCCTGCAGGATTGTAGCAGATTTTGAAGCATGTTCTAAGTGCACTTGTCATTCAGTTGGGTCTTGTTATTATCCACTGTGAACTGAGAATGCACCTAGAATACCCCAAACGCTCTCCTATGGCTGCATGTTGTAGTAGAAGATCAGTAGTGGTGGGCAAGCCATCTTGCAGGCATGCTTGTCTGCTTTTAATTTTTACCATCTCACTGACACTTCCCAAAATACTGTTTGAATATACTTGTATACAATATTTGGAAATATTTGTGATCAAAGCAATCAAGAGTAGCTAACTGCAGAGAGATGTCTCTGTAGTCTTCAGGACCATAAACTAGTGTCCTCTGCTAGATGCAAGTTCTGTAGGATTCTCAGGATTGCAAGGGATTTATAGTTTTAACTAAAACTACTTTTTCTTAAGACGAACATTAGCAAAAAATGGCAAGATTTGCTATGAAATAAAGCCAAAAGAGGCTTTTAGAGGACACACATTAAATTGATAAAATCTACTCCAGAGTAAGTGATATGAAGATTTCAAGATAGGGTTCCCATAATAGGGGAAACTTACCTTGATAGGGTTTTATTATCAAGCTTCAAATCCAATAGGTGGGATTTCTTTTTTTAAAAAAAATCACAGAAACCAAGGGTTTCTATTTTCATAATATCCAGGCATACAGAGCTCACCACTCTGTGGGACCCTAATTGCCTCTTTTCTCCCAAAGTATCCTGTAGCATAAATTTGCATATACTGTAGATTAAAAAACTTTTTAATAGGCACCAGCAGTCCTGAATTGTAATCCATTCTTGAGAAGGATGCCAGGGCCACCTATTTACCCAACAGGTTCTGATGTTAGGTCCTCGAATGTATTATCTAAAAAGCTCTTGCCTGGGGTTGCACCAGCATATCATCAACATTCAGCACCACTGGTACAGAATAAAGGAGAAACCGTCAGACACATAAGAAGAAGAGATAAAAAGGAGACAGCGAGCAGAAAAGAAAATGCCCTAAGTCTTTGCTGCAAACTTCCCTCCCTCCCTATCCCACTTATCGATCATCTCCCCCATCACTCTCAGTCAAGCAACCAGTGTCTAAGGAAATCTGTATATAGAGACAAATGACACAAATATTTCAGTGAAAACCTATGAAGATGACTGTGAAGAACGAAAAGTGGGAGGAGTTTAGCAAAAGAAAGTGATGCTGCAGAAAGCTGGTTTGACACATCACAAGCAACCTGAGATGACTTCACCACTTGAGAAACCATTCATGCTCTCTTATCCATGTCCTTGAATCGATTCAAAAGTCAAGCTTCAGGGGACCATGGGGAATGGAATTTGGAAGAAGTATGGAAGAAACTGGTTAATTGATAACCAGTTGCCACTGCCTATTGATGAAATGAAAGGCTGGACAGTGGTTGGTTAACCATCAGAGCCCAGGAAAAGAGAAGGACTGCAGAACATTGCTTGCCTGTAAACTTTGCTCAACTGTAAACTGCTCAACTTTGGCCCTCCAGCTGTTTTTGGACTACAGCTCCCATAATCCCCAGCCACAGCAGCCAGTAGAAAGAGATTATGGGAACTGTAGGCCAACATCTGCAAGAGGGCCAAAGTTGAGCAGCCCTGCTGTAAAGAGATAAAGAAGCCGAGTCATACAGCGGGGTAGTTCCAAGGCCAGGCCGTACTGTGGGAATCCATACTCAAATGCAGACCTTGGCCATGTGATTTCCAGACCAAGAGGGGAAGAGATGGAACAGGCAGATGGCCTGGCCAATCTCGAGGCTTCATACTGCCTGCCAATCAAAAGGGGACCAAGGCCTGAGCACACATAGCCCTAGATAGTTTACAAGGATACAATCCTCAAACTATTTATTTTGGAGTAGATCCATTGAAATAAGTGGACCTACTCTAATGGCAATGGTCCACATGATGCACAATGCAAGGCCAATGTTGCCAGTCAGCCAGCAGCTGTGGTGCTGATGTGCAAGACTGCAGTTGTGCAACTACTAAAACAGTGCAACAACAGTTGCTCTGTGCTACTTACATTGTTTCCAGTGTAGGCAGGGTTGTGAAATTACAGCGTCCGCTGTTTTTTAGTTATGCAACTGCACTCTTGCACAACAGCTGCAGGCTGCCTGCAATGCATGCAGAGGCCCCAGCCAGTCAGCAAGGTCAGCATTGCATTAAACATCAACCAGCCTGAGCCAATTTTGGAAGGGCGGTATAAAAATTAAATAAATAAATGATGATGATGATGATGTGGGCCAATAAACTTTAGGAACCCAGCAATCCACCAAAAATAAAACATAAAAAAATGAGGCCCAAATACTTGGGTTAAACCCTATTTAATTATTGTACTTTGGAGTAGTCCAACTTAATAGTTGGAGTAATTGTTGAACAAGTTCCCAATTCAAGCTCTGGAGCCTGAGGATGCATAGCTGGAGTGGTAATGCCAGGACATCTTCCTTTTGTGCTGCTGGAAGGCTGCTCTGGACATCAGCCATAGTTTGTTTTATTTTTCAGGATATTTTCAGATATTTGAATTTGGAGGCAATCCCTCAGAGTGCTTACAAATCTACACACACACACAACTTTTAAACAAATGCTAACCTCCTACCCGCCACTTACTTTAAGAAAGCTACCCCAAACCAACCTGAATAACAAACATTCAACAATGTTCTAGAGGTCTCGGTCCAAGTTTTTTCAGGCCTTGGAATCCAATCCAACCTAGTGACAGCCTTATTGCAGAAATGAAGCTGGATCTCCTGTGAGATATACCTTCCACTTTTCAGGGTTCATCTTTTCTCAGCAGAACAGAAACTGCTTTTTCTTACCCATTTGCCTCCCTCCTCCATCTCTCTGTCCACCTCCCCTTTCACTTTCCTTGCAGTAGCAATGTGCAAAACGGTTTGAGTTCAAACTGGTTCGGTTCGCTGGTTCTAACTCGGACCAAACCGGGCATTGGTTTTGCCCTGCTGACCTGAGTTCAAACCAAACTGGCCCCGGTTTGAACCGGTTCAAAGCTCCTAGGGTCCTTTTCAGCTCTGCTCTCCATTTTGTGACACTTTGTTTTGCTCAATTCAGTTCATCAGCTGTCCTCCATTTTGTGAGACTTGTTTTGCTCAGTTTGCTGACTTTGCATTGACTGAGCTATAGATTCTGTGATTGCCAGCAGTGTGTTGGTGTGTTATTTTTGTCTTGCCCCTAAATTCTTTGCAGTTTGTGTGCCGGGTTGGTTGGTTTTACTGCCTTGCGCCATCTCGTTAGGTCTTGTTGGCTTGTGCCTGCTGTTGTGTAGCTAGTCTGTGCTGTTGTGGTGTTTGGTTTGGTCCCCTTGGCTTTGCAGTTCTTACCACGGTTGGGTTTTTTGGTTCCCAGTTGGCTGGCTTCTTAGTTGTGTCACTGTTTGTGTGGGTGGGTGGCATGCTAGGGGCACAAAAGTGGTGTGGGTGGGTAGGCACCCAGGGGCAACCCCAAGGCAATCTGACACTTCTGTGATTATTAGTGAATTTCTGAAGTATTTTTATTTCCCATAGGGAATAGTGGAGATTTATGGCAGCCCCATCCCACCCCTGGGGGGGGGGGGTGTGCCAGGACACCCCAAAGTGGATCTGGGGGCACAGCAGGGCTGGCCTCAGGTGCACCCAGGCAACCCCAAGTTGACAGGAATTATTGTTGTTTATTTATGAATCTTTAAAGAATTAATTTTGGACTGCATAGGAAACCATTGCTAGACCTTTCACCTACTGACCTAGCTAATTTAAGGTCATAGTAAAGTGAGTTCTTCTGAATGAAAAAGTCTCAGCAATGGTTTCCTGTGGAGTCTGAAATTAATTCTTTAAAAATTCATAAATAAATAACCATAAATCCTATCGACTTGGGGGGCGGCTTGGGGGAGTTGAGGCTGGCCATGCCATGCCCCCAGACCCACTTTGGGGTGCCCTGGCATCCCCCCAAGGGGTGGGGCTGCCACAAATCCCCATTTTCCCTATGAGAAATAAAAAATATCTTTGCCCAATTGCCTTGGGGTTTGGCATCCCAATTTTGTGCCCCTAGGTGCTCTACATAGGCTATAAAAGGCTGGTTCAAATCCCCATTATAGCCTATGGTGAACCTTCCAAAACCGGTTCAAACTGGGTTTGAATTCAAACCGAACCAAAGGGGGGTTCGAGTAGAACCAAAACCAAATCTCCCCACCCAGGTCCGAAGCCAGTTCAAATTCAAAACAAACAGGCCAAGCCGGTTTTGTGTACATCCCTACCTTGCAGCAGCTTTAGTCTGGTCATCTTCTCCTGCTTCCCCTCTCCTCACTGGAACAGCCTTCAGATCCATTCTGTTACATTGACTCCAGCAGCCTGGGTGGTATGTGGAGAGGGAGGGAGACCAAGATTCCTTATAGTTCTCAAAATCTTTCTGCCAAACTATTTGGATCCTGGGATAAATACATGAAACAGAAACTAAAACTGGCACTAGAAGTAAAAGTGAAATTCCCCTTTTATTAAAAAAAGATCTTGCTTCATAGCATCCCTGGAGCTTTTAATTAAGAACAAATGGACACATTTGCAGTTTTTTTAAAAAGTAAATAATTGGGTGCTTGATTTTTAATTTACAGCTTAGTTTTAATTAGCTTGATTAGGTAGGGAATGGTAAGAATTATTTATTATTTTTATTAGTAGTAGTATTAAGAATATATTTGTTTACTGTTTCAACAACAAAATAGTTCTCAAAGTGGTTTACATGGAGAGAGAGAGAGAGAGAGAGAGAGAGAGAGAGAGAGAGAGAGAGAGAGAGAGGAGAAGACTCACTAAGTCTCTTTTCCTCTGCTGTGGTTTCCAAATAAGGCTAGGGATTTATTTCCTTCTCAACTTCAGAATCCAAGTCAAAGGCAGTCCTATGTACTTTCCTGTGATTAAGCCCCACTGAACACAGTGGGACTTACTTCTGAGTAAACATATAATGTTGCTATCATATCCGAATTGCACAGATAAAAGAGGGGCCATATGTGTGATGAAAAGCCAAAAAAAACCCAATAAACCATGTGAATTCAAAAATTATCTATATAAACATAAGAACGTAAGGAATAATCAATATAATAAATGATGTATTATTCTGAATCACGCTGATTACTCATAAATGGGGATAGTTAATGGAATCAGCCTCTCATTCCCCCAAACAGATAATTGGCACAGAACTAAACTAACCAAGTCCAACAGAACATATCCATCCCCAGCACAGCATCCCTTCATTGACTGTTTCTGGTGTCTATCTTATGTTTCTTTTTTAGATTGTGAGCCCTTGGTGACAGGGAATCATTCTATCTATCTATCTATCTATCTATCTATCTATCTATCTATCTATCTATCTATTTCTATGTAAACCATTTTGGAAAGTTTTTTTGAAAAGCGGAATATAAATATTTGTCATATTTGAATTCGTATGTGGCCCTGAAGTAGATAGCAGCTCCATGCATACAGGTGCTGTAAATAGGCCATTGAGTGGGACCCAAGCAGTCAAGCCAGGAGTCAGAGCCAGTAATGGCAATCATTGTCCATGAAATGTTCTATCCAGGAAGCTTTATAGCTCTTCCAGGAAGATTACCAGGTGGTGATTTCACTTTGCTTAACCACAGAAGGGCAAGTGTGTGTTCAAATATTGTCCAGCTTTGTGGGGCGGCTAACAAATAAAGTTTAACAACAACAACAACAACAACGGCTAACAACTGGGAAAACTCATCTCATAATGAAAGACCCAGCAAAAGGTGCAGTTCCAAGTAATTATAGACTAATAACCTGCCTGCCAACCATGTTCAAATTATTAACTGGAATAATAGCAGATGCAATACTTCTGTTCAACAGCTTCCAGTTGAACAGAAAGGAAATTGCCCGAACACCAGAGGAACAAAAGACCAGCTGCTGATTGATAAAATGATTTTAGAAAATTGCAAGAGAAGAAAAACCAATCTAAGTGTTGCATGGATTGACTACAAGAAAGCCTTCGATTCATTGCCTCACACATGGATACTAAAATGTTTAGAAACAACTGGTGTAAGCAAAAACATTCAGATACTGATAAAAAAAAGCAATGAGCATGTGGAGTACACAGTTAACAATCAATGGCGAGACACTTGGACAGGTTAGCATTAGAAGAGGCATTTTCCAAGGGGACTCACTATCCCCTCTGTTGTTTGTAATCGCCATGACCCCACTTTCACAAATACTAAAAAAAACAGGCCTCGGATACCAAACATCTAAAACATCAAGTAAAATCAACCATCTGCTGAACATGGACGATCTGAAGTTGTATGGAAAGTCCCAGTCAGAAATTGAATCACTGCTAAACACTCTCCGTATATTCAGTAGTGATATAGCAATGGAGTTTGGACTAGACAAGTGTGCTGCATTAATAATGAACAGAGGGAAAATAACAAAAACAGAAGGAATAGAACTACCCAATGGAAGCAAGATCAAGAACCTGGAAGAGAAAGAACCTTACAAATACTTGGGCATTCTCCAGGCTGATAACATCGCACACACTGAAGTTAAAAGAAAAATGGGAAGTGAATACATCAGGAGAGTCAGAAAAATCCTCAAGTCCAAACTCAATGGCGGGAACAACATACAAGCCATAAACACCTGGGCTATACCTGTTATCAGATACATTGCAGGAATAATAGACTGGACCCAGGCAGAGCTAGAGACACTAGATCGTAAGACCAAGAAAATCATGACCATCAATCATGCTCTGCACCCCCGCAGTGATGTAGATAGGCTATACCTCCCTCGCAGCTCAGGTGGAAGAGGAACGCTGCAAGTCCATCAAACAGTAGAGGAGGAGAAAAGAGGCCTTGAAGAATATATCAAGGACAGTGAAGAAGATGCACTTCAAATGGTCAATAACGAGAAACTATTCAACACCAATGAAAGAAAGCAGGCCTACAAGAAAGAACAAGTCAAGAACTGAGCAGAAAAATGGAGAAATAAGCCCCTGCATGGTCAATATTTGCACAATATAAGTGGAAAATTAGACATCAGCAAGACCTGGCAATGGCTTAAGAATGGCAACTTGAAGAAAGAAACAGAGGGTTTAATACTGGCTGCACAAGAACAGGCACTAAGAACAAATGCAATAAGAGCCAAAGTAGAAAAATCAACAACAAGCAACAAGTGCCGCCTTTGTAAAGAAGCAGATGAAACAGTGGACCACCTAATCAGCTGTTGTCATAAGATCACACAGACTGACTACAAACAAAGACATGACAAGGTAGCAGGGATGATACACTGGAACATCTGCAAAAAATACAAGCTACCTGTAGCCAAACATTGGTGGGACCATAAAATTGAAAAAGTTGAAGAAAATGAAGATGTAAAAATATTATGGGACTTCCGACTACAAACAGACAAACATCTGCCACACAATACACCAGATATAACTGTAGTCGAGAAGAAAATAGCACTAGCAATAGCAATAGCACTTACATTTATATACCGCTCTATAGCCAGAGCTCTCTAAGCGGTTTACAATGATTTAGCGGTTTACAATGATTTATGGGTCTTTCATTATGAGATGAGTTTTCCCAGTTGTTAGCCATTGTTCAATATCACCTCCTTGCAAAATGTGATTGAACTGTTTTGATAGTTGTTTATGAAGGTTTGTTAGGTGTTTAAGCCAAAAGCCATGCAGTTCATCGTGGCCTGGAGCAGTCCAATTTTTAATTTTCTTTGCTCTTTCACTTATTAATTCTGGTGTTATTGATCTTGCATTTGTTGGTTACATTTTTTGACCTCTTTCATCCAGCCTGCTTTTTTATTATAATCTATTGGATTGTCCCATAATTTCCCCCAGAATTGCACTGTGTCTTCTTTATTTGGTGTTTCAAGGTTTCTTGCAGTTTCTCCTTCTATGCTTTGGTAACGTCTCTGATTCGACGGGAATTGGAGATTCTGCCTGTGTTGTGTAGTTCTGGCTTCATATCTGCTAATCTTCTTTGACACTGCTGTTATTTGCTGCTTTATTATTTCCAGGACTTCTCTAATTTTCCTTGAATCTAGGTGGTATTTTTGGATCAGATACTGTTTGGTGTTTTCATTCTTCAGCTTCTTGTCTTTCATATCTTTCAATTTACTAGCATCTGATCTAAGCCTGGAGATTTTATTTTCTAATCTAATCTTCCATTTAGGTGATGCACTACTTTCTTTTTTTACAGGTCCATTGATCTTATATCCAAGCTCTTGTGTTGTTATTGTTGCTGCACTGTACATTAGTTGGTTTGTTTCTTGCAAATTATTGGTTGTTATTTCTGAAGTGCAGCATTGACATCTTTTAATGCCTGAGCAAGTTTTTTGTTTTTTTTGGCAACTGCTTTTAGAGCTGGAAGTCGAACCCTGGTGGTTGTTTGGTTCATGTGCTCAGTTATTTTTTGCTTTAGTTCTTGTTGCTTTTCTGTTAAATGGCATTTGGGTTTTTGAGGTGAAGGCAAAGGGGCGGTTGCCTGGTTTTGATTCTGAAACAGTTCAGCAATGGTGGTATCCTCTATTTCCAACACCTCCTCAACCTGCGCCTGAGCAACTGCTTCAGTTGGTGGTAATTCTTCTTCCATGTCTTGAGCCTGTGTTGCTCTTTGCAGTTCTTCCAGCTCAACTCCTGTGAATACTTTATTTCTTATTATGAATCTTCTCTGGTCTGCTAGCCTTTGTTCTGTTATCTCTGTATCTGGATGCTTCTCTTTCCAAATTTGGTACATTCTTTTTAAATAACCTCTTCTAGTTGGACTAGACTTGTAATAGCAGATCATTATTTCCTTGTTGGCATTTTTCGTATATTTTTTTCGGTTAAGTGACGTTTCTTCCAGTAACTTTGCTGTCTTCAGCCCTGGTTGCTCAACTGAAGATCCTGAGTCCTGTTGCCCACTTGCCACCAGATGTTCAGGGACTATAGCACCTGGCGCGGTCCTTGTTGACCCGGGCGACGACCGATCCGGTATAGATTTATTAAAGTTACGTCTCACCGTATTGTTGATGGGAGAGGCACTCTTTGTCTGGCTCCTCTGGTGAGACCTGTCCAGTATGGTTGGACCTCTGGCATAGTTCTCACCTTCCTCAGAGCACACAAGCTCCACAACCATGCCAAGGTAGTGCCTCACTGGGGATTGTCATTGTTGTTGTTGTTGTTGTTATTTAGCTCTAAGCTGAAGTTCCTGTGAGCTACTAGGGAGCACTCTATACACAATACACTCTATACACAATTCGAGTTTTTCATTGCTCCTTGGAGCTTAGCCTGATTTATGTCGTGTGTTTTTTAAAAAATCCACTTTTTGCATCTTTTTGGGGGGGCAAATTCAAAATATCTGTAACTCACAGTACTTCACCCCTTGTAATTCCAGAGTAAAGCCTGCTGTCTGAGAAAGCTCCTGGTGAGGAGTGGTCAGCCTCAGAGGGCAGAGTTACTACAGGGCCTGGATAGGACAGATGTGTACAGACCAATGCATTCATAGTTCTAGCCCTGTCTGTTCCTGATAACCTATTACTCTTATTTACCACACTTTTGTATTCCAGGGACCTCATCCAGCTGATCAGCATATGGAAATGTCTGTGGATTGCATTCACTGGATCAAGGTGTTTCTGAGTTATTACAAAGCAGGATCCCTGTTTAGATAACCACTAGTGAACTTGAGAAGTAGCACACAGTAGAGATTACTTTATGTATTCGTGTACTGAAGGAACTTTGTTAACATAAATTCTTACAGAAAGAAAATAGTTCCTTTCTATTGTGTTCTATTGTGTTATAATCTATTTGGTTAAAACCAAAAAAATGTTTTCCACTCCTTGTTTTCACATCTGCATTGCAGGAGGGTTTTTCTTCTCCATTTATTCTACGGAGATACAATCAAAGGCTACACACTCAAGAAGGCTGGTAATTTTCAGAGACTTATTTAAGACCATTAAAAAATGAAATAGATCACTCCCTTTCAAAAGGTCTCATGAAATAAGCAGATGAAAGGTAGTTTTTGTTCTTGTTCTCCCACTGTACAAATAACATAAAATACCATTCATTTGAAGGTCAGTATCTTTAGTATCTTAAAACAGTATAAATTGATGTACTTTAGATCAGTGATTCAAAGTTGCTTTCACATTAATTTGTAGCAAGGCAACCTGGTTGAGTTACATTACAGAGAGAGAGGTTTATTTCAGAATGCATCATCATATGAAATTACTTTCTCGTATCAAAAATGAAATTTTAGTAGAACAAAATTATGATTCTGTATGTGGGTCTCTTGTTCTAGTATCAACATTGATGCAAAATTGATGAAACTTCCAAGTGAAATTGCATTGTTTGATCTTCACAGTCCTGGAATAACATAGCCTAAAGCTACAGTTTCTGTAAACTTACTTTGCACAAACGACTTAGCCGGGACTGATGTATTGACACAGTGTGGCCATGAATGACATTAGGGCTATTTAGAAAAGACACAAAATAACAGCAAAAGAATGTGGCAATTGGTTCTGAAATTACCTTTTTCCAGTGAACCTCTCTGAAAAATTACCTTTTTCTGCTGAATCTCCCTCCAAAATTACCTTTTCCAACCGCAGCTTTCTCAAAGTGCCTTGATGTTAAGCAATATAGTTTTAAGTTGAAAATGTCACAAGGCCATGAAAAGAAATTGATAGAAAATTTCAGGGTTCCTTGTTGATATTTGAAGCAGCCTGTGGATTTTTGTTCTTTAACACAGATCTTCTCTGCTGTGCTACCACTTTGATTTCTCTATTGCCAAAACCAGCATGTTTCTAGACATAATGGCTTCACGGACAAGAATGTGAAGGTGATTTAGTTATTGCTGCTGAGGTGCTGCTACTAGTACAAAATTGGTAAACAAATGTCTCCTTCCCATTCACTGGTGAAGGGACTTTCATCCTAAGAAGCAATGAACTTAAGTTTTGTATCAGTTTTATTCTGTATAAACAACAGTTCCAGTGCAACTCCATATATGCTTGAATATATGCTAGAAATGGCCCCTAATCAACTCAAGTCAAGTGAAGAGGCTCCCACTGAGTACTTATGTTGCTGCTGTTGTTGTTTATAGACTTGCCCTGTTGCAAAATGGCAGCATAACCCAATAAGCTATTTTGGTGGTTCTCTCCCTATGATCTGATTGCTTGCTTGGATTATCTGATGCTACTTTTCTGGAGGTGCCTTTCTGCTTAGCAGCTGCATTTTCCTTCTGGTCTACTCCACTGTCTGATCTGTGAAAGGCTGGTGAGAGGTTATCCTAGAGGACTTGGTGGGGTCGGGGAATGGTCTTTTTGGTGCCTATCAAGCCATCCATTCATTACAGAACTTCAGGTTTCATAAAAGACCAAAACTTGACAAGTATTTTGTGTCTGGCATTCAAATTTGGTCACAAACTACCGAGTCGCCAAAAAAAAGCGTGTAAAAGTCAATGATCTCAAGAGCCAAGTAAAGCTATCAGATTGGAACAAGAACCAAGTAAAACTACCAGACTGCAAAGGAGATATGGAGTCAGGTAAAGGTTTCCACATCTCCTCTCATCCTTAGCAACTGCCCAAATCACCTTAGGAAGGTTCATCTATTTTCTGAAGAACCAGATGGACGGGAAATACAGGAGGAAGAGCTACATAGGCAATGCTTACATCCATATCCCAAATATGAGATGTTTATAATTGTTCAATATATATTAGCAAATGCTAAGTTAAATGCTTGCTAGCAGCTCTGTGTATCATCCTCTACATCTTGCATCATAGGCAATCAATTGCACAGAGCCAACAGAAGAGGAATTACTAAATCCCTTTTGGTTGGGCATTGCGCTGAAGACGGAACAGAACAATGTTTTAAAGTGAGAATACTCAAACTCTGAGCTCCTCTAAGTCGATGAACATTGCAAGATCAGCTTTGAGGTTTATATGAACTAATATATTGAGCAGAATTCGTTACCTCCAAGCCTTCAGGGATGAACATGAAAGTCCTGGAAGACTCATACTCAGTCTGAGTATATTCCAAAGTAATGTACTCCAAGTGTGTTTATTATTGTGAATAAAAACATAGTATTTAAGTTCTTGATCTAATCCTGAAAATATTATATACCCTTTAAAATGTTAAGCTTGCTTATTACATCCTAGATTTCTTTGATTTATTTCTTAAATACATTTATTTACTTATTTGATTGATTGATTGATTGATTGATTGATTTCTATACTGCCCTTCCAAAAATGGCTCAGAGCAGTTTACACAGAGAAATAATAAATAAATAAGATGGTAATAATAAAATAACATAACCCATTTTGGGGGGGAAAGCCCTCAAAGTAGCTTTCAGAAGTAGCAGTAGAAGATTTGGAATCTGATAAAGCATTTTTAAACAAAATACAAGAGGGTAAGAAAGTCAGAGAGAAACCACTGGGAAATATATCATTAACCTGGGGTTACATGTGAGCACTATTTAGGGGAAAACAGAATGCTTCACTATGAGGCTATTCTCACGCACACTGAAACCTGGGCTAAGGGAGCCCAGCCCAGTTTCTAGTGCGTGTGTGAACTGTCGGCTGGCGGCAGCAAGCCCGCTTAATTTCCCCCTCTTAAATGAGGTTAGCAGAGCGAACACTCTGCTAATCCCATTTGTCTCGCATTGGAGGGGCTCCTTAGAAGCTCTAGGAACACTCTTGTTTGCAACAGTGCCCAGTAGGGATGTGCGTTTTGTTTCGGATACAAAACATTTTGTTCTTTCCGCTGTTTTGGAATTCCATTTTGCAATCACAAAAAGTCTTTCTCCTTCAGTCTCCATTTTGAGTTTTGACATCTGTTTGAATTTCCGGCCCTTCCAGTCTGCAGATTTGGCCAGCGGAAGCATGGGCTGATCTGCTGGCAATTGCCTCCTTATTCCTTTTAAGCAAATTTAAGGGTAAATTTTACCCTCATTGCCTAGTGGGGCAGTGTGCAATTACCCTCACTGGCCAATGGAGCAGTGTGCACACTGTGTGGGGCAGTATGAATTTCATTGTTGTTGTTTCACACTGTTGTGTGTAGATCAATCGCATTTTGGGTGGCGGGGATGTGGATGTGCATGACCTTTGGAAATCTGCCTGATTTTTTCCAAAGCTCTGTTGTTAATGTGTGGTGTTGATGTTATTTAGGGTGGATTCGGGGCAGAAAGGGGGATTAGGGGGCAGAAGAGTAGTTCGGTGGTAGTGCCCCAATGGGTGCCTGCTGCCACCCAGATTCCAAAGGAACTGGGGAAAGGGCTGATTTTTAAAGAATTTCTGAAGTTTGCATGTCTTTGGCAGAAAGGGGGCCTGAGGGAAAAAACAATGGGTTGGGTGGCAGTGCCCCAAGGGGTGCCTGACACAACCCAGATTCCAAAGGAATAGGGCAAAGGGCTGATTTCTTAGGAATTGTTGAAGTTTACTCTTCTTTAAGGTTCCCCCCCCCAGGGAATAATGGAGGTTTCAGCAGAGCCCTAACTCCACCAGGGGGGCACTGGGGTGGCCAGGAGCAAGTGGTGGTGTAGTGCACATAGGGTGCCAACCACTCGCATGGGTTGCTAACCCATGGGGTGCTGGGTTCTGTTGTTTCTGAGGTGTTCTGAGTGTAGATTCTCTGGTAGCATATGAGATTTTCAACGACAAACCATGAATCCACTCTCATATGCTACCAGAGCATCTACACTCAAAACATCTCAGAAACAACAGAACCCAGTACCCCATGGGTTAGCAACCCATGTAGGTGGTTGGCACCTTATGTGCTCTACACCACTACTCGCTCTGGGCCACCCTGGTGCCCCCCAAGTGTAGTTATGGGGCAGGAATTATGGAGGTCCATCATTCCCTATGGGGAAGAACTTTACAGATGTGCAAACTCCATTACATCTTTAAAAACCAGCCCTCTGCCCAACTCCTTTGAAATAATTCTGGCAGCTTCCTTGCCCCTACTGGGCACTACCACACACCCTACTCTGCTCTGGGTCACCCCTTTCCCACCAACATGAAGCTATAATTTTGCTGAAACCTCCATTCTTCCCTATGGGAAAAATCCTATACTTCAAAAATTCACCAAAAATCAGCCCTTTGCTCAATTCCTCTGATATTTGGGTGGTAGTTTCCACCCATTGGACACTACCGCCCCCACCCACTAGTTTTTCCCCAGGGCAATTTTTTAAAATCCACATTTCGGATTTGGATTTTGCAATTTCGAACAAAGAACAAAATTGGGGTGTTTTGGATTGGCTGATTTTGAACAAAGAACAAAACAGGGTTTTCAGATTCAGGCCAAAAACAAAACGGGTGGGGGGGGGGGAACGCACAACCCTAGTGCCCAGTATAGTAGTGAGAGAGTCTGTTCAGAAAAGAAAAGAAAAAAGAAAGCTAAAACCCAGGAAACTGAGGAGAATGAGAAACAAGCACACACCAGGCACACATCATGAGGGATAGACGATATACGTGTCACAGCATGTGCTCACATTCGTTTTTTATTTTTTATTTTTATGCTTTGCTATCTACACCCTCCATTCCTTCTCCTTCCTCTATTATATCTCCCTATTGTCAAAATTTAGACTGTAAGCTTTTGAGGGTGGGGCAGACTGCGTTTTTGGGTGGTGGGTTTTTTTGCTTTTGTTATTCTTTGAAGTGCCATGTACACTGATAGCACTGCATAAACAACAACTCACTCCCTTAGCATAACTTAAGACATGCTCACATCGAGAGAGAGAAAATATGTGCATTTCATAGTGAACAACACAAACCAAAGACACTAGGAGCCATTGGCATCCATGATGGCACAATAAATCAGGGCATCCTGCAGTGCAGATGCAGATCCATTCAGTGCTGTTTTTAAGCCTCAATTAAGAGTGTTTGTTGTCTCACACAGTCTTTAGTGATTCTGCACAATTTTTTCATGCTTTGTGCAGATCTTATCCCTCTAATTTGTGTGGACACTTACAGACCAAAATCTGTCCCTGAAGTATCTGATTGTTAATGTAGAAGAACGGATGCAGAGGGTGTGGGGGGGGGAGAGGGGGTTGAGCAGTAATTAATAAGGTGAGCCCATATAATCTGGCATGTGAAGATTTCCTCTTAACACTCAACTTCATTTCATGCTGAAGCAAATCCTGTTGCACTAAGTCTGTGATAACCTATGGCATCTCTCTCATTATTACCTAGTTAATGTGATAACGTAGCCATCAGTGGACTTGTGTCTGTAATTACCTCAGATACATTGCTTTTAAAGAAGTGAAAGGAATGTGGACGTGATTAAAAATGGCTTTTCTCTGGATGCTTTTTTAAAAAAAATTCTCTTTGCATCAGCTTTTAATTTACCACATGAACATCATGTGGTAACCAGGTTAACTTTCATCTGGAAGTTGAGATTCTCAGAAAATGTGGGACAGGAGATTAAGGTTGCAAGAGTACACACACTTACTTGAGAGTAACCCCCACTGGGCACTGTGAGACTTACTTCTGAGTAACTATGCATAGGACTGAGTAAACTACACACTTTTGTGTACATGTCTGTGCACACTCAGAACCACAATTCTCAAACTGGACATCTTTACAAGAACATCCCAAATATCCACCTCAAGATTTATATAGTGTTCAGACATATCAGATTTGTTCCCTCCAAACAGCATTACCGCATATTATATTATATTATTTATATACAGTATTCTAGAGCACCTAGAAAGACAAGATGCTTTATATAAAAAAATAAGAAGACAAGTCTCTGCTCTGAGGTTCACAAATGAAGTAAAGGGAGTGGATGCAAAATCAATTAGAAAAAGCAGGTGTGAAGAAGCAAGTTTTTATCTAGAATTTAAAAAACAACAGGAGTAGAGTTGCCATATTCTGGCTCTCCAAATCTAGGTGCCTAATTTGCATATTACGTAAATTGACTAGAAAAAAAAATTCTGAGCAGAATAGTGACTGCATGTTTTGCTTCATAACTTCGCTTCTACAAGAGCTAGAGCTTAGCTTTTTAAATAATGAAATCTGAAATCTGGGAGAATCTGGGTGGACTAAGCAAGCTGGGTAAGATGCTTAAAATCTGGGTAAAACCCAGAATTTCGGGGGACATGGCAACTCTAAATTGAAAGCATTATATGGATGTCAGAGTCACCTTAAGGGGCACAGTGGGGAAATGCTTGATTAACAAGCAAAAGGTTGCCAGTTCTAATCCCCTCTGGTATACTATATCGGGCAGTAGCGATATAGGAAGATGCTGAAAGGCATCATCTCATTCTGTGCGGGAGGAGGCAATGGTAAACCTCTCCTGTATTCTACCAAAAGAAAACCACAGGGCTCTGTGGGCGCCAGGAGTCAAAATCAACTTGATGGCACACTTTACCTTTTACCTTAGTAAAGTGATAAAGGATTCCAATGGCAGCAAGGTAGAATGGGCAGAGTTAGGGAAAGGAGGATATAAAGTTGGGTAGATGGATGATAAAAGTACAAGAAGAATGGAGAGAGTGTGAAGGGGCATGGGTAGAAGGAAGACCATATAGATATGTGGGTACAAAAGAATGGAGAAAGTTGGGAAATAGCAGTTGTGGGAGCCTGATCCAGTTCAGAACCATAGTGTGTGTGGGGTGGGGGGATGTTAACTCTTTCCCCTCAGCATGGCCTGAGCCAGATTGGTCCCCTTCCATGGCTGCTGTATCCTCTAGGCGGGAAACTCTCATGGGTGCCAAAACAAAAATTAGGCATATCAGGGCTGAAGGACACATTTACCTCAGTGTGTAGTTTGCCTTTCCTGCCTCTTCTATCAGATGGCAAGTTTCTATGGTTCAGTCCAGATCAGCAGCCCCCACCACCCACAGCTGTTTTCCATGAGAAAAACAAGCACACAAGGGCCAAACTAGGCATTTACTGTAACGTGGATATCATGAGCTATTGATTTCAAAAAGGAGGAGAGAGCAGGGTTAAGAGAACAAGTAGCAGAGTGAAGTGAGGAAGATAGGTCAGAAAGAGAAATGAGGAAAAGTGGGCTAAAGGTGGGAGAATCCACAAGAGGAAGGGAGAGAAAGACAAGGAAGAAGGAAATGAATAAAAGAAATTCTATCAGTTTAAAAAAAATCAGTATTTTGTCAGTCAAAATCAAAATCAAAAGCCCAAGGAGAGAAAGAAGAAAAGATAGAGAGAATGAGGGCCTGCACATACAAGAGAAATAAGGATAGGAGGGGAAAGTGGTTTTCAGAAAAGGAGGACTGAGTCTGAGTTAGAGACAAGAAGACCGTTTAGCATGAGAAATTATGGGAAGACATGAATTTGTAGCAAAGGTAATCAGAAAGAAAATGAGATATGAGTTATCACATATCCCTGATAACTTGGCAAAGAGGCAACTCTTAGCATGGTGATTCTCTTTATTTAGCAGGGGGAGAGTAACTGCCCCTATCCACCCCCAGGACAGTTTGCTGGTCAATGACCGAATAAACCTCCCCCTCCCTCTCCCGCCAGCACAGTACCTCCAGTGACTGTTGCTAGTGTCTATCTTATGTTTCTTTTTAGATTGTGAGCCCTTTCGGGACAGTGTTCCATCTTATTTGTTTATTTGTTAGTCATTTCTCTGTGTAAACCGCCCTGAGCCATGCTTTGGAAGGGTGGTATAGAAATCGAATAAATAATAATAATAATTAATAATAATATGCACCAACAAGATTCAGAACAAGCATGCATACAAGATAAGAAAAGCAGATAGCTGACAATGGTCAAAGTTGTGGAGGAGAAGGATGCAAAGAACAAACAGAAGTCGGGGTGAAATGATCCAAAGAGCAGAGATGCTCTTATCCCTGGATTTTGGGGGCAAAGTTCACTGCCTCCACAGCCCCTGGGGGCCCCCAAATCCTCTTTAGTCTGTCCCGGGTGGTGTGGTTGCCCAGCGGAGCATGATGATGCTTAATTTGCAGGGGGGGAGGGCCTCCAAAGGCCTTTAGGTCCAGGCTCCAACATTACCTAGGTGCACCTCTGCTAAAGAGGAACAGAAAGCAGATAAAAATAGAAAGAAAGAAGATGGAGAGGCTCTCCACATAAGCAGTGGGGAGAGCCGTAAGGGGTTTGGCGGGGAGAGGGAGTCAAGCCCACTCTCCCTGCACATGAGCATCCACCTAGCCCTGGGCAGCTGGATCAAGCTTGACTCGCTCTCCCCGCACATGAGCATGCACCTGGCCCTGGGCGGCCGGATTGGCCACCCACACGATTACCGGCTCTGTCAGAGCTGGTTGGGGCTACAGGGATCAGGGGCTGGCCATTCCCCAGAAGTCCCAGAATGCCCCGTGCAAGTGCAGCACACATTCTGGGGAGACCCTCAAGGCCAGGAGGCTTGTTGTAGGCTCTCAGTCATGGGTCTTCTCATGAGTTGCCGCAGCATGGAGCCGCACCATGGCAACTCATTATCAAAATAATGGGTTAGCAGAGCACTCGCTCCGCTAACCTCATTTTTGGGGAGGGGTACTTTGGAGGGCTAGCAGCCCGTAGCGATGTAGCTCCCGGTGCTGCACACAACCTCCCCAAACCAGGCTAGGTTCCCTTAGCCCGGTTTGAGGACGTCTTGAGAATAGCCTCGGAAACAGACAGATAGAAGTAGATGAACAGATAGATGAAAGCAGATGGAAACAGATAGATAGAAGAGGAGAAAGAAAATAAGAGTATGCCTGAAAGCCTCAAGAGTGAAAATTGTAAAATAGATGGGGAGCAGTTGGTAGAAACAGGAGAAGAAAAGAGAGAGAAAATAACCAGAAAGGAACAGCAGTGGGTTCATTAAGGGAATAAGAGAAGCAATACACCCAGCAGAATGGATTGGAGAGCTGAACCAAAGAATGAGATTTTATAATCTCATATATAAAAGAGGGGGAAAGAAGAGAAGAGGATTTGTTAAATAAATAAATAAATAAATAAATAAATAAATAAATAAATAAATAAATAAATAAATAGGTAAGTAAGTAAGTAAGTAAATAAATAGCTGGGTGGGAAATGTTTAGCTGGTACTGAATGTAAGTTGAATGCAGAAAACAGATAAACATCTTTGCTATGTCATGGAGAAGGTGCACAAAAGAAGAGCACAAACAAGGAATGCCATACAATGAACAATTGCTACATGTTGTTCCCATGTTCTGAGAGAGATGTGTATAAATTGACAGCACAGACTGGGTATTCTTGGTCCTCCTACATGGTCCAGTCCTAGCATCAGTTGTGGGCCCTGCTGGGATCCCATGGCCCTGGCATTGCCTGAGGATGCCACATGCCGCCCTGCACCAGTTCATGGTTTCTCACATTATTGAGCAGTGTGGGGAAACGCCATTCTGCAATAACTCCCATTTTGCCAATGTAAAAAGCTCTTAGGATGGCCAAATGCAAAGGAAGGCAGGGTACTGTTTAACTGTTGCATAAAAGAGGGAATTTTTGCAGTAAAATCTTGTTAAGCAAGGCTGACACTCCTTCAACTATTAGAAGTACAGGAGTTTGGTCTTCCTTTGCTCCAGCCACCAAATGAAAATTGTACACAACATAAAACTGTTGGGACCTATGAGTGTCTCCATAAGCACAGACCCGGAAGTACATGTTACTTTATATTCTTATTACTCTAAACATTTATATGGAGCCACCAGCATAATGCTAGACACAGGGCACAGAAGTGACATCACCCTTGACCAGATAACTTATTATTTCCCTGCCAGATGGTACATGCACAAGTCTAAGTGGGCAAATCAATGACTGATCTCACTGTTGTATCCTCACTGAAGCCTCTGGGAGAGACCACAGCAGGTAAGCAATCACGGCATTTCACCCTAGAGCTCTTGATTGCCTTTCTCTTAACTCCATGTATACATTTCACAGTATCACCAATGGATTATTTCCCGCCCCCCAAGAATATAATATGTTGGAACTTCTGTAAGAAAATTGAATATGTCAGACATTGCCCAGTGCTCGGCTGCAAGTTATTATTGTTAGCCAGCCCAAATGTCTTATTTCCATCTGCCAAAAAAGGAGTTTGCAGAAAATAAATTATGATACACAGATGACTTTTCTAAAAGTGAGGGTGTAATTATGTGCATGTTACACACACATTAAATTGCTTGGCTGTTCTATACCAGATAGACAGACTGAGGTGGTAGGATTCTGGACGGATCCATTTCATATTGAATTGGGAGGACTATATTCTTTATTGCTACCACATGTAAAATACAAATTTCCTGTTTGCAAAATAACAACAAAACAACAAAAAACAGTATATCAGGGAGATGGCTATGCTAAACCTTTCCCCTTAATAAGCCAGTTTACTATGCAGGGTTTTTTTTTCCCACATGGGGAAACATTCAGAAATATGACCCCACCAATCTGCAATCTGCAGTGGTACCGTTCAGAACTCTACAACCTCAGTCCACCCTCCCATTCTGTGTAAATTGTAGAACAGCTTGTAGAATGACAACACAATTAGAATTCTGGTGTTAATATTTTTCACAGATGTACGACCACAGAAAAACATCAGAGCAGTCAGGAAACAATACTCTATGAACCTAACAGCCAATTTAAGCTGAAATATTAAGACTTAAGGTGATTTGAATGCAAATAATTTGATTTTAAACAGAATGTGAATTAAAGTGCTAGGTGGTGCAATTGCAATTATCACCACTAGATGTCCTGTGGAGTAAGCCAAGGAAAAAAAATACCAAAAAAACCAAAAACCACCCTGGATGAATACATTTGCATTTCCGCTACAGACCAGAAATATTTTCCATTTGTGCTACCCAGATGCACATTTATGAAGCCACTGGTGTAAAAGATGAGGGCACATCCCATATTATCACAGATAAAGTACATAACAAGCATATCTATGTGGCATGTTTAAATGGATATTTGCTATTCTACATGCCTCAGAATAAACAGATAATGTTCCAAATGCCTGCATTTGTATTTATACCCATGGTAAACATCATTTTAAAATTAAATATTATCTTTATCATGAAACATGCCTTAGTTTCATAACAGGATAATTTATAACCACACGATCTGAACTCACCGTATTTAAATAATCACATATAAGGAAAAGAAGTATTTTGGCTTCTTTGTGTGAAGCTAAGCATCTGGAGTGGGTATGTGTGTCTTGGTGTTGACATAAGAACATAAGAAGAGCCTTGCTGGATCAGGCTTAAGCCCAACTAGTCCAGCACACTGTTCCCCACAATGGCCCACCAGATGTCTTGCGAAGCCATGCAACCAGGAGATGAAAGCATGCTCTTCTGCCATTTCTCCTCTGCAACTGGTATTTGGAGGCATACTGCCTCTGAACATGGAGGTAGCCTATAGCCATCAGGACTAGTAGCCACAGATAGACTTGTCCTCCATGAATCTTTCTAAACTCCGCTTAAAGCCATCCAAGCTGGTGGCCATTACCACATCCTGTGGCAGAGAATTCCACAGATCAACACAATGGTACATTCAAGATGGACAGAGGATGGAGATGCTACAATGCCAACTCTACTGAATTAATGAGCTGGGGTTTTTTTCTAAGGAGAGGCAGCCTCGGTGAGGTAGTTTCTGGATTATCTAGCCACCAAAGGGACAGGGTAGTTAAGGCCATACGCCTAGACCAATCCTATGTACAATTTGATAGAGCACAAACGTCCTCCTCCAAGCCTGAATGGAGGTGAGAAGGGAGGATATGCCCATCAAAAATAGCTACATCTATTTTGTAGCAAAACTGTACTGAAACATCATGCTCCAGGAAAATATACCTACTGTCTTAAGCTTTGTGATTGCACTAACAAATCACATTTGACTTAAGTGTCTTGAGTTGCAGAATATAGCAAAGATCTTGCACTCAAGGGGGAGGAAAGCACAATGATGGCAGCGTCTTCTTGAGATTTTTGCCTTTCAGAAAAAGGCTGCATCTTGGGATTCCTGGATTCGTTTTTCGACAGTGATGTCCCTAAACAGAAACAACAACTTAAATTTTGAAAGTGCTTCTTCCGCTGAAGTGTCTCCAAGCACTTTTTCACAAAGTCAGAAGAAAAAGAACAAGGAAACGCTCAACATCTGTTGATGCAACAACGTCCAGTTTTCAGTTTTAAAAGAAAGTATAACATGCTACAAGCAATGGCAGGATTACTGAACCAATATCCCATTGAGTGGGTGTTATGACTATCAGAACAATGTAAGATGGCAAGTCAAGGAACCCTTTTAGCATACAAATTGTGCATACACAGAAAATTCTTAGCCTGCTTTTAATGCCACATGTAGAATTGGAAATGCTCATGCGGAATGTAAATATGTCAGTTCTAAGTGTGTGTCATCACCATTTTAGCTAGTGATGAGGATTTAATAACACTAGATAGTCTTTCCTTTGTTTCAGAATTCAGAGGGCAGAGTGAATGGTCCCAAAGTTGGCATGAATGAAATATTTAAAGTCTTCCAGGCCATAAATTTGTAGCTAGAGTTTTCTTTCTCTCTCTCTCTTTCTCTCTCTCTGCTGATCATGCATGGGTTCTAGAATAGCTTCTCATATTTGGCACTGATTTGGCAGATGGGGAAAAGATGTTGGAAAATACAGGATGAATCAGTTCTACACATTCTACAATATGGATAGCAGTAGAATGAACTAGTCAGTGCAGTTTCAAAGCCAGATTGCCCTCTGTTAAAAAGAAGCATGTGTGAATGCAATGGCTCATATTCAGAAGGTGCCTTATAACAGATAATATATTGCATCTGAACTGAAGATTGTTTACATTCTAGATACAAAAAAACCCTTTAATACAAGCATCTATTTAAAAAACACACACACACACCACAAATATACCCAATGTATAAAGGGCAATCTGTAAGCATAGTATAATCTGTTCATATTGTTTAAGATTGCATGTTTCACATGAGATTAAATGTTGGGGAGAGGGAGTAGGAATCATCCTGTTAAAGTAACCATTAGTTTATATGAGGGCAGGGAGTAAGGATATCTCCAATGTCATTTGCCATCTTGGTTTGCTGAGTTAAGGCACCCTTGAATATCTCTGCAATAGCTACAGGCAGTGTCATATACCAAGGAGGGCAGAAATGATCAAGTGCAAGCTTTTCGCATTGCTTCTAAACTTAACTGATAAGTATCTCAAGAAATGCTTCTTCTTTAGCAAAAGAATAACCCTCCGGCTGCCATGGAGCACTTGTAGGCAATCTCCTACCATGATTTTTTAACCAGCAAAGCAGAAGAAAATGGTAATGGCACTCTAAGAGTTAACATCATTTTTTCAGAGAACTTTGCAGATTTATTGTTACTTTTAATAAAACCTGATTCTCTTCCTCCTGCCCCAATGTCCTCAAGGAGAAAAAAACAGAGCTGGAAAAAATGGACATGTTTAAAATGCTTCTACATTGCCCAAATCAAAGAGAGAGAGAAAACCCTTAAGAGTACAACTTAAGAGTCTTAGGAATACAACTTGGGTGTGGGGGATGAAACAAAGCAGAAGGGAGCCAGGCCCGGGGGTCCTGATCTCTGGATTGGAGCAAATGTCTACGAATTCAGCTGTTAAAATACCTGGATTTAATACACTGTGATATTAAACTGGGCTAATAATCATTCATTATACATCTCAAAAGCCACTGGGTTTTTAACCTTATAAATCTGAATTTGTTTGCATTCTGCTATCATGTTTTGCCTTCATATTGATTCAATGCAAACTCCAACAGCAACTTACTTTTATAGCCTTTTAGATGAATGACATCAATGGGGCTGCTGCAATACTAATCAGATGAAGTGGAAGCAAGTGCTGCATTGACTTCAGTGCCATAAGGGGACACTGTTGTCCAGTAAAACCATGCTCAGCTAGGGCCAAAGAAGTGGGGAAAGCCCCACATGCTTGTAGAGCTCCCTTTGTATTGCCTGGCAGTAAAGGTAAAGTGTGCCGTCGAGTCAGTGTCGACTCCTGGCGCCCACAGAGCCCTGTGGTTGCCTTTGGTAGAATACAGGAGGGATTTACCATTGCCTCTTCCCGCGCAGTATGAGATGATGGCCTTTCAGCATCTTCCTATATTGCTGCTGCCCGATATAGTACCAGCAGGGATTCAAACCGGCAACCTTCTGCTTGTTAGTCAAGCATTTCCCTGCTGTGGATCCTTTAAAGTAAAGGATCACATCCCAAAGGCCTTGATCTAAAGATTCTCATTTGCAGCACAGCTTTGTGTAGGGCTGTTATTGAATGGGAGAAATGCACACAGCAATACTCACTGAACATGCACTGAGAGTTGGTCAGGAAGACACAGCTGAGTCTGTGCTGCATTGGTTCTATGGGCAATAGTGCATGAATATGCAGTCCATGGGATCCACTGCCCTGCCACATGCATTACTTGCTTTACCTGCAAGTAGCAACATCTACTAGAAACCCTAACCTTTTCTATATAGAGAGCTGGTCTTCAAATCTGTCTTTTTTTTTTTTTTTTGTTCCAGGTGCAAGACTGGTTTGTTTATGCATGCAAAGACTGTGCTAAATCTGCTGCTGGAGAAGCCATAGTTCTTCTTCATGTGTGGACTCCATTCATATATAGATTGAGCAGAGGGTGTTGAATTTTTACAACAAATGCTGCACTCTGCAGCTTAGAGGAGGGAGAAAGGACAAGGCCTTGTGTCATCTGGCCCCTCCCATCTCAGACTTCATAATTATTACCTACTATGTCAGGGGCCATTGTGGCTGGGAACGGAGTGGCAGTTCAACAACATCCAGGGATCCAAGTTTCAGAACCCCTACAATGAGTCATTTGGGACTATTGGTATGTTGTCCTTTCTCTGGAAGATAAAGGTCAGGTGCAGGCACAGTCGGCGTCTTTGCTCCCCCGCGCAGGAGGTTGTTCACACACCTGCAGCAACAAAAGAGCAACACTCAAACATGCTGATATGGCAAGGAGTAACAGACTCCACTGGGTGTACCAACATTTCTTGAAGTGTTACGGTTTCTCTGTTTTTGTTGTTGTTTTTAAGATTGTGAACCTTTTGGGGATAGAGCTATTAACAGTTAGAAAAATGCTTTGAACCTTTAGGGCTGATTGGCTGGATAGATATAAAATAAAATAAAATATTTCTCCCTTTCCACCTATATTCTCTGCCCCCCCCCCCACACACACACACCATGGACCATTCCATGCTCCATCACTTCAGGTATTTTTCTCCCAGGCTGTCTCAGTATGGGAAATCACCTGGGCAGAGGCGGAAAATGCCTGAAGCAGCAGGACAACCAAGTATTGCTGTTCATATCTATCCCACTCATCCTCTGCTGAGCTCAGGGTGACATGCATGGATGGGGTTACCCACCTCTTTATCTCTTCTTAAGTTGGGGGAGGGGCAAGGCTCAGTTCCTCTGAGCCTTGGCACCTTTTTAACGTGGTGGTTCTCTTTATCTAGCAGGGGAGAGCAGCTGGCCCTATCCATCCCCAGCACAGCATCCCTCCAGTGGCTGTTGCCAGAATCTGTCTTATGTTTCTTTCTTAGATTGTGAGCCCTTTGGGGACAGGGATCCATTTTATTTATTTGTTTGTTTGTTTGAATAAATGTGAATTGCATTGGGAACTTTTGTTGAAAAGCAGTCTATAAATGTTTGTTGTATTCATTGTATTCCCCCCTCCTGCGTTTATTTTATTTATTTATTTATTTATTCGATTTCTATACCGCCCTTCCAAAAATGGCTCAGAATGGTTTACACAGATGCATGCACATCTTTTGTTGTTAAAAGTAAAGTTCCCCACCCTTTGCTTTATACTTGGATGAGGCAGACCCATACACCAACAAACCTGACTGCCCTCATCATATCTAGCTTGATTCCCAATGTTTTGCCTGTTTTATCATTTCCATAGCACTGCTCGTTGTGCAAGATGATTTACCTTTCTTATCCCATGGATCCCTGCCACCCTACAGAGTAAGTGAGGCAGAGAGAGACTGCTTTGTCCAAGGTCACCCAGTGAGCTTCATCTGAGCAACAGTCTGAAGATGACTGCCCCAGGTCCAAATGCAACACTTCCCTTTACTCCAGATTTATCTTCTGAATAGTCCCAGCACCCATTTTCCCACTACGCATACTAGCTGCTTGCTAATGTTTATTGATTTTTCTTACCAAATAATGTTTTATTACCAACTCCAAATGTATCCATCTGTCTGCCAGAATTCCAGCTTTCTGGAATTCTAGTACTGACTGGACAAACTTTAGTTTGTAGAGCCAGCGTGGTGTAGTGGTTAGCGTGCTGGACTAGGACTGGGGAGACCCGAGTTCAAATCCCCATTCAGCCATGATACTAGCTGGGTGACTCTGGGCCAGTCACTTCTTTCTCAGCCTAACCTACTTCACAGGGTTGTTGTGAGGAGAAACTTAAGCATGTAGTACACCACTCTGGGCTCCTTGGAGAAAGAGTGGGATATAAAATGTAAGTAAGTAAGTAAATAAATAAAAGTAGTGCATATCAGGCTTGTTCACACAATACATTGCATAGTTTCAACTGTCCCAGGCAGGTACTAACATGGAGAAAAGTAATGTGTGAACTAACCAATCACAGACAAAGCCAGGGGGGATTATCATTGCTGAGGTGACAGGCATATCTGTGATTGGCTTGTTCATACAATGCATTTCTGTGTGAATATTTGCCCTAGAATGGGTCAAGACTGTTTGTGTATACACAAGAAATATTGTGCGATTCAGCCATTAAGCCTGGAAATTCCAAAAAGTGTAATTGTTACAGCTAGATTTACTTGACAAAATAAATACATATTTGCTGATCTAAATGTGTGTGATATAAGAGGAAAGCAGAGCACTTTACTTTTTTCAGCCACTCACTAGTCCTTGGAAGAAGATTTGTCCTACCAAGTGCTCATTACTCTGTTCTCAATAATGAGTGACTTTTATTTCAACTGAATGCAAGTTGATGATCTACTGCACTTCCCCATCTTTTCCACTACCCGAAAAGAACTGACTTTGTTTACATTCTGAGGTTAATATACTATGTATGTAAAACATTTGCAGATCTTTGAAGCACTAAAATCTTCAGACAAACATTTCAGGAAAACAGGTCAAAAGTTAAACTTTTAATACAAAGAGCATTTCCCAAGAGACACAAAACCTAGCATTCCAAAACATCTCTAGTCACTGAGTGACAATGAAGGCAAGTGACTTTGTTTACTAAGCTGTAATGTACATCCAGCCTAGATGTTCTGGCAAACTCATTGGAAAATTAAAAATAAATCAGTTTTGTTTATATGTACATGGTGATAGCTGCTGTTTTTATACTTTAAAAAGAACTGGAAGGAGAGATCCTATTCTGAGACCATTAGAAAGGACTAAAATAACATTTCAAATACAAAGTGAACTTTATAACTTTATAACAGGCCTTCTCCGCTGCTGCCCCGAGGCTTTGGAATGCACTCCCTGCTGAACTAAGAGCCTCCCCATCTCTGACAGCTTTTGAAAAGTCTTTAAAGATGCATCTGTTCACCCAGGCTTTTAATTAAATATTGTTTTAATAATTTTAATACTGTTTTAAAATATTATTTTAATTTTTTTAATTTTAATGTTTTAACTTTTTGTTCTTTTATTTTTACTAATGTTTTACTTTTTCTGTTTTTACTTTGTTGTAAATCACCCAGAGACATAAGTAAGTTTTGGGTGGTATAAAAATATGTTAAATAAATAAATAAATAAATAAATAAATAAATAAAATAATCCTTTCTCTGACTCCAAGTTAAAATGTTCTGCCACCACAAACTACTTTCAGCAGAGTATCCCCACTGACTTCAGTGAGACTACTTCACAGTAAGTGGTCTGTGGCCTTTACAAAAATATGCATCGTACATACTTGCTCCAAAATAATATCCCTGTATACATACAGGTGACTTATAATTAAAACAGATATTGCTTTACTTACAATGTAGGAATGTGAGGTCAGCAACAGGGGGGTGGGATTAGCCACTGTGCATGGTTCCTCACTCCAGGGTGGTAGGGGCATATCAGATGGCCCTGGCATATCCATGGGGGTCAATACAGAGTGCGGCCATCAACAAAAGAGTCACATTAGCAGCTTTGTTCCTGTTTATATCACAGACGAACTTCGCCCATGTCTCCCTTCAGGACGGCACTCATTCCATTCATGGCCTCCCTCTCTCATCTATCAGTCCGGTTCGTCACCCTGAGGCTTGGTGTCCCAGGGAGCATAACTGTGCTCTTGCGCCACCTCCTCCAAGATTTTTGGCTCTCTCTTGTTGGTGTCATTACACACAGTAGGTAGCTGTCGATTACTGAGTCAGACCAGCAGTCCATCTAGCTCAGCACTGTCAATGTCTATACTGACTGGTTCGCTTGCAACTCTCCTGTGTTTCAGATGAGTATTTCCCAGCCCTACCCGAAGATGCCAAGGACCTGATGCCAAGGATCAGGCCAGTCTCTGTTGCCTGATCTAGTCTGGCCAATGACCTTCTCAGGGCTGATGGAGTCTGCCTTTTCCCCCCTCCAGCCCCTCCTGAATGGGGTTCTTCATTCTTCTATGCACTTTGTTTCAGGCATGAAACTCACTGGGTGACTCTGGGCTAGTCACGTCTCTCTCAGCCTAGCCTACCTCACAGGGTTGTTGTGAGGGTAATCATAACCATGTCCACCACTCTGGGCTCCTTGGAGGAAGAGCAGGATATACATGCAAATATTCTCAGGCAGGCCTAATGTTCCCAGATTCCTGGCTTCCCTGTGCTGCTCTGAAGAGCAGGAGTCTCTCCTCTGGGTGAGTGCTGGCCTGTGACCTCTTCCAGCCTCTTCCAGGGCTCACACCTGTCAAAAGATGGCAAGATCCATAAGGAAGTTATCTTAACAAGTCCCATAAAAGGGAATGGGAACTGTACTAGAGTACAGTTACATGCTCTACCCCATTTATTTCACTGGGGCCTGTTAGAAGAAGATTCCCGTTGATGGTGCCCTACATTTCAAAGCTGAACCTTTTTTACTCACATGGCATGAATTATTCAATTAATTGGTTGAAATTAAAATCAGAAGGTGTATCAAACCTGACAATGCTGGCGGAGGTGGGGAGGGGATCTGAAATTGGCAATCTCCAATAATGAAATTATCAAGCAGAGTCCTGCTGCACAGTAAAAACTGAGCAGAAATCTTTTCAAGGGATGGCAATCACTATTTTGGAAGGCATCTTCTTTGCAGAACACAGATTTTTTATTTTATTTTTTATTTTACTCCTCTGTTTGGAAAAAAGACAAAGATATTTAAAAAGCCCTACCCTCTCTTAGAATGATGTGTGACTCCCCGTTATCTTTTGATACTTCCTTGATTTCTAATTGTGTTTTTCACATTTTTAGCAAAAGAAATACAAAAAAAAATCAGATATGTAACCTATATGATTATACTTTAATGCGATGTTCTACTTTTCTGTTTGTAGTTCTTGAAGTTTTTGTCTTCCTTCATTAAACATTTAATAAATCACTGCCAGTTTTGTGACAGATTTTAACCATAACACAAACAGCAGGAGGTGTAAACTCAGTTCAGTTCGGATAGGCATATAATATCCGTGTCGACATCATCATCCCCTCCAGGCATATTGGCAAAACGACCAATGGAAGCTAAGCTTTTTCCGACAAAGCTTCGAAAATAAAGTTTTCTTCTTTTATCTTACTACAAATCAATTGGAGCCCTTACAGCAAAATCCTATAAAATAACTTCAAACACCACTTCTTAGTCTAAAAATTTGTATTATGGCTAAAACTCTTTGAAGTTTTTATGACTGAAGTTTGGAGAAAAATGATTTAAGTGTTATCTGCTAGACATCAGAGTATCAAAATTTCGCTCAGTTTTTCTTGACATATAAACTGCTACCTACTGTATGTTTTTAGGAATTTTTTTTTTGTACTTGCTTTTAACCATCTAACCCAGTTTGCCTGATAAAAGTTACTTAAGTGTAGTTTATCACATTGAATTAATCCCCTTTAAAGGTTCGGCAGCCTATAATTGATTATTGTACTTGTTGAAAAACCACTCATCCCATACAATCCAGGTGGTATAAAGAAAATAGAGCATCTTCTTTGTCATGTTGATTTTAAGCAACTGAAGAAAGCAGGTAGAAGCATCAAAATCATCACAGAACCTGAAGCAAAGCTTTCCTGGACTCTTGGTGAAGACAAAAGGTTTAGGGACACATTCTAGAAAATTTGCAGTCCTAAATGGATCCTCAAGAAGATGAGAAACTCCTCGGGATATTTTTCTACAATGAGAGACTCTGAGAAAAAAAATAGAAGTGCTGGCAGTAAATTCAGGTCACTAGGGTTTCATAATGCTTCTTTTGAAACAAACAGAGGAGTGTGATTTACATTTCTTTCAACGCCCCCATAGAAATGCTGGAGAATGGTCTAAAATTAAACACTTCTGTTGATGTTTGCGTAGCAAAGGCTATATGGTATATTGCAGTATCTGTCACAAAATTATACTTCTCACAGTGTGGCTCTTCTGGGTGGAGCAGGCTTCCTGTGGTAACCATGGAAGGTCTCTTGAAAGGCCATGAAGAACCTAGAATCATTATGAGTCTTAAGCTCCATAAAATTGGAGGGCTTACCCCTTCCTGGATCTTAATGAATACTCTAGTCTCCTTTAAACAACTACTATAATAATGTCATTGAGCAGACACAGAGAAATGGAAAATTCCCTGAGTATGGATCCCAGTGGTGGCAATCCAGATCAAATATTGGCAGGTCCTGAACGGCCCCCAAGGGAGCTCCTACATCTAATGGTTTCAGAACCTCATTAGCAGGCATATTCCATATTGGTTTTCATATTTTAGAAGTGTTCCACCCTTCTGCATTAGTTCTGCAGTGTCTCACCTCTTGATGATACGTATCAATTTTTCAACACATGGAGAAAGCTGGGAGTTTGTCAGATATGCTGTATGCTTCATAAAATTGGAAATTCAACTGATGTCAGTGAGAGTTCATCTCAAGTGGTTTTTCCACAAGCTAGAGATCTGCATGCTCACAGATCAGCGATGTGAATCCAGATCTCTCTTCTTCACAGGGTTCTCTTCAATGGGACTGGAAAGACCCAATGGAGCTATGGATGTATATATGAGTTGGTTCTTTCCATAGAAATGAAAGAGAAAGCCATTTCTAACTGGTTTCATGAGTAGAAGGACTCCTGTATCCAGACAAAATGTTAGGTTGGTTTTAATATTTTTTTCAATTAGCATATTAATTTTTATTGTGAAATGAATTGCTACTCATACTTTTAGGTAACATACAACACTCCTCAAGACTGATTTTATAGTAAGATTGTAAAATGGTGGCAGTCAAGAAAAAGATTTGGGGCTATTTCTGGCCCGAAATCTTTGAGACACACTGAGAGTTTGGAGAGATTTTTTTTTCATGGGGAAGACAACTGAAAGCAGCTTCTGTGTTGGATGCTTGAGCAAGAAAACTGGATGAATTAAAGTCTTACTGGACTCAAAGATTGTTGTACCCTGGTTTGCCTGTTCCTTCTACAAAAATCTAGAGACAATGTTAAGTAAAGAGGCACAAGAGCCTCCCACTGCATCCCAAACCTGAGGGGAAAGCACACCCAGATCTTAGAAATTAATTCCAAGCCAGGCTTCCAGTCTGAGCCTACTCTGGAGAAGAAGGAGCAGACCTGAGAAGGTAAGCTAGCTTTTCCACCAGAAAACCCTCCTTTTTTCTTGGAGACAGGAGGAGGGGGAGATATTGAGGGGCTGGTTTCTCTTTAGGGGAGACATCCCAGTCAGAGTGTGTGTGTGTGCGTGTGTGTGTTTCCAGGGCTTGCTTTTGCCAGGGCTTGTTTTGGGGGCTCTATGGCTTTCATTTTTGTTTCTCTCTCTTGCCTGGAGAGAGACAGTGGGAGGAGCCAGCTCAGGCCATGAGATGAGTCACATCTGGTAGGAGGGGCCACATTCCTGCTGAGCCACATTCCTGTTCATTTTGAAGCCTACTCTGCTTAAAAGACCTTGATACTAATATAATTACTTGGTAATTATATGGTAATTTTGGAAATGTTAATTTTACAAATTAAAATTTTTGTAATTTTACAAAGATTACAAATTTGGTAATTTTACAAAACTGCTAATATCATAATGTCCTTATACAAAATTATGGTACGGCCACACTTGGAGTACTGCTTACAGTTCTGGTCACCATACCTCAAAAACGGACATTATAGAACTAGAGAAGGTGCAGAAGAGGGCAACCATCAGCGGCCTAGAGCACCTTCCTTATGAGGCAAGGCTACAACACCTGAAGCTTTTTAGTTTAGAAAAAAGACAACTGAGGGGAGACATGATAGAGTTCTATAAAATCATGCATTGTGTGGAGAGAGTGGAGAGAGAGCGAAGTTTTTCTCCCCCCTCATAACACTAGAATCAGGGGTCATCTCATGCCAAAAAATTTAGGACCAACAAAAGGAGGGCTTTCCCCCTCACACACAATGTATAATCAGCCTATGGAATTAATAGGTCTATCAATGGCTACTGGTCTGAGGGCTATAGGTCACCTCCAGCCTCAGAGGCATGATGCCTCTAAATACCAGTTGCAGGGGAGTAGAACTACCACCCACCACAACCCACCCTGGTGCCACGCCCCCACCCCGGGGAGTTCTAACTAAGGCTGCTGTAATCCCCATTATTCCCTAAGGGAAAAATCTTAAAGACGCGTAAACTTCAAAAATCATTTAAAAATCACCCCTTTGCCCAATTCCTTTGAAATATGAGTGGTAGCTTCCTTGCACCCATTGGGCACTACCACCCACCGCATCCCACTCTGGGCCACCCCGGTGCCCCACACTGGAGCTATAAGGTTGCTGGAATCCCCATTATTCCCTATGGGAAAAATCTTAGACATGTAAACTTCAAAAATTCTTTAAATATCACCCCTTTGCCCAATTTCTTTGAAATTTGGGTGGTAGCTTCCACCCATTGAGCACTACCACCACCCCACTCTTTTGGCCATGTGACCCTTTTTTTGATCTGAATTGATTCAGATTCGGATTCAGAAAATTCGGGTACAAATTGAATCAGCAGTGATTCGGGGGGGTGTCAGATTTGGACCCAAAACAAATCAGGGGTGTTTCAATTCAGGTACAAATCCTACAAATCTGTGCACACCCCTAGTGTTTGGGGAGTGGAGTGGCTTAATTTCCAGACAGTTCTACTGACACTGATGCTATGGGGAGAATGTAGGGCAGGTGAAAGCAACCTGCAGTTCCCCACCTGCCTGTGTTCAGCACCATCAGCATGCAGGCACCATTATTATAAGCCATGGGGAAGTGTGCTCATCACTAGCTTTTACTGTCAGATTTAAAATGATTGTCTCAAATCTGTCAGGAAAAAAGCTTACTGTATTAGCAGCAGCAGTACAAGATGCACCTAAGATACTTCAGAGATGTTGCTCTCTGACAATGGTGTCAGATTTGCTGATGCTTACAGGAAGCATCATCCAAAAGGAACCACTCAAGGAGGCATTTTGAATGCATTGACTCTCCTCCTAAAATCTGTCAGTAAAACTGTTGCCAGTGGTAGCACAAGTGGAGGGTGGGGGAGAGAGTTGTGTTTTTTAAAAATCGTATTTCTGTACCGCCTGACATGTGTATCCCTAGGCAGTGTATGTAAGTTAAAATACAACAAATATAAAAACAGGATAAAATGATTAAAACAATTATGATATAAAACCAAATAAAATTAATTAAAAGCCTGAGAAAACATGTGCATCTTAAGGGTTTTTTAAAAAAACAGCCGGAGATGGAGAAACTCTGATTTTAACAAGGAGTGCATTCTAGAGCCCCCGGGCAGCCACAGAGAAGGCCCAGTCCTGAGTAGCCACCAAAGAAGCCTGTGGTAGCCATAACCAGACCTCCCCAGATGATCTTAGTAGGCAGGAAGGTTCACGGAGTGGGATGAAGAGCCAGGATTCTGCACAGTTAAATTTGTGGGGAATCAAGGAGGAGAATAGGCTTATCCAAGACGGCACCATCTGAGATGAAATGCTCTGGAGAGTTTGGAAGGTTGCACTCAGACAAAATCGAAGTGGTGGCATTTCAAAGAGCCTGGCTGCTATTCAACCCATAAGAACACAGGAGGCTGCCTGATACTGAGTCAGACCATTGATCCATCTACCTCAGTATTGTCTAAACTGACTGATAGCAGCTCTCCAAGGTTTCAGGCATGAATCTTTTCCAGCCCTACCTCGAGATGCCAGGGAGTGAACCTTAAATCTTGTGTGTGTGTGTGTGTGTGTGTGTGTGTGTGTGTGTGTGTGTGTGTTCTACTGAGCTATGGCCCAATCCCCTAAGGGAAATATCTTAACAGCGCTGGCATGTAGTCTCCCATCCAAATGCAAACCAAGGGGGACCCTGCTTAGCAAAGGGGACAATTCATGCTAGTTACCACAACACCAGCTCTCCTCCTTGATTCTCCACAAATTCAACTGTGCAGAATCTTGCCTCCTCATTCCACTTGAAGCAGAGCTTGCTGGCAACATCAGTTTAAGCTAATGGTACAAGTGTATATGTTTCTTTCTTCTGAATATTATCCATGTCCCCAATAAATATCACCTTGTCTACGACACAGAATTGGATATGTGATTCTGGGTGGTTCATTGACTTCATTCCTTACTTTAGGAGAGACTGCTCTGATCTTTATTCGTTCAATTATGTGTGGAAAAGCTAATCTGTTGGGAATGTTTTTGAAGGAATTAGGTAGGTACAACCTACGGGAAGGCAGTGAACATGGTTTAAACCTTTCTAGGTATAAAGAGGAATATCCTGGCTGAATATTTGATTTATGGCACCTACAGTATAAGGTGCAGTTGTGAGAGTATATGCATACATCTTCACCTGTGTTCAAGCATGCAGTTGAGCAGATGTGGAGAGGTGATGTTAGAATCTAAATACTAAAGGACCACTGACTTAATAGTCATGCTGATTTTCCATACCAGACTGAACATCAAGATATGGAAAGCATTTCCTAATGAATCACAAGATGAATGGAATCAAAACCTAAATATGAATAGATAGCGGTGATAAATAGATAACAATAAATATGATACGGATATTCATTACACATTAAGGTCATTCTCACAACTGTAGCTGTGGGGCTGGGGATGGCTGGGCTGAGGGGAGGCAGAAGCTTACCTGCCTTTCCCCCCCTTGAGCAGCTGTTGTATCAGACTCTGCCACGCCACATGCCTACATAGTTGGCGCAGCACTGGAATCCTGAGCTGGGACTGGGAGGAGGACATCCTCCCACATCCCAGTGTGTGCCACATGAGCACCACTCTGATCAGCCACTCCTTCCCCCCGGCTCACTGCCTAAAATGGCAGCGGGCTGGGGAGAAGCCCAGCTACCCAGCAGCGATGGCACACACAATCGCCCGCCAAGGCAGAACAAACTGCTAGTTCATACTACCTTGGTAAATAGCTGGGTCGAGAAGTTGGGCTCCATAGGTCTGGTGCAGCCAGGAGCAGAGGACTCCCGGTGCTCCAGGCATCATGAGAACAGGTTCATTCTGTTTTTATTTACTCCTGCTAACTTGGCAAAGAGGCACCTTTGAACATGGTGATTCTCTTTATTTAGCAGGGGGAGAGTAACTGGCCCTGTCCCTCTCAAGCACAGTACTTCCAGTGACTGTTGATAGTGTCTATCTTATGTTTCTTTTTAGATTGTGAGCCTTTTGGGGACAGGGATCCATCTTATTTATTTATTATTTCTCTGTGTAAACCGCCCTGAGCCATTTTTGGAAGGGCGGTATAGAAATCAAATTAATAATAATAGTAATGATAATAATAATAATAGCAACACTTATTAACTAACAAACAGCTTCCAGTTGAACAGAAAGGAAATTGCCCGAACACCAGAGGCACAAAAGACCACCTGCTGATTGACAAAATGATTTTAGAAAATTGCAAGAGAAGAAAAACCAATCTAAGTGTTGCATGGATTGACTACAAGAAAGCATTCAATTCATTGCCTCACACATGGATACTAAAATGTTTAGAAACAACTGGTGTCAGCAAAAACATTCAGATATTTATAAAAAAAGGAATGAGCATGTGGAGTACACAGTTAACAATCAATGGTGAGACACTTGGACAGGTTAGCATTAGAAGAGGCATTTTCCAAGGGGACTCACTATCCCCTCTGTTGTTTGTGATCGCCATGACCCCACTTTCACAAATACTAAACAAAACAGGCCTCGGATTCCAAACATCTAAAACATCAAGTCAAATCAACCATCTGCTGTACATGGACGATCTGAAGTTGTATGGAAAGTCCCAGTTAGAAATTGAATCACTGCTAAACACTCTCCGGATATTCAGTAGTGATAGAGCAATGGAGTTTGGACTAGACAAGTGTGCTGCATTAATCATGAACAGAGGGAAAATAAGAAAAACAGAAGGAATAGAACTGCCCAATGGAAGCAAGATCAAGAACATGGAAGAGAAAGAACATTACAAATACTTGGGCATTCTCCAGGCTGATAACATTGCTCACACTGAAGTTAAAAGAAAAATGGGAAGTGAATACATCAGGAGAGTTAGAAAGATCCTAAAGTCCAAACTCAATGGCAGGAGCACCATACAAGCCATAAACACCTGGGCTATACCTGTTATCAGATACACTGCAGGAATAATAGACTGGACCCAGGCAGAGCTAGAGACGCTAGATCGTAAGACCAGGAAAATCATGACCATCAATCATGCTCTGCACCCCCGCAGTGATGTCAATAGGCTATACCTCCCTCGCAGCTCAGGTGGAAGAGGAACGCTGCAAGTCCATCAAACAGTAGAGGAGGAGAAAAGAGGCCTTGAAGAATATATCAAGGACAGTGAAGAAGATGCACTTCAAATGGTCAATAATGAGAAACTATTCAACACCAATGAAAAAAGCAGGCCTACAAGAAAGAACAAGTCAAGAACCAAGCAGAAATATGGAGTAATAAGCCCCTGCATGGTCAATATTTGCACAATATAAGTGGAATATCAGACATCACCAAGACCTGGCAATGGCTTAAGAATGGCAACTTGAAGAAAGAAACAGAGGGTTTAATACTGGCTGCACAAGAACAGGCACTAAGAACAAATGCAATGAGAGCAAAAGTAGAAAAATCCACAATAAACAGCAAGTGCCGCCTTTGTAAAGAAGCAGATGAAACAGTGGACCACCTAATCAGCTGTTGTAAAAAGATCGCACAGACTGACTACAAACAAAGGCATGACAAGGTAGCAGGGATGATACACTGGAACATCTGCAAAAAATATAAGCCACCTGTAGCCAAAAATTGGTGGGACCATAAAATTGAAAAAGTTGAAGAAAATGAAGATGTAAAAATATTATGGGACTTCCGACTACAAACAGACAAACATCTGCCACACAATACACCACATATAACTGTAGTCGAGAAGAAAGAAAAACAAGTTAAAATAATCGACATAGCAATACCAGGGGATAGCAGAATAGAAGAAAAAGAAATAGAAAAAATCACCAAATACAAAGATCTACAAATTGAAATTGAAAGGCTGTGGCAGAAAAAGACCAAAATAATCCCAGTGGTATTTGGTGTCCTGGGTGCAGTTCCAAAAGACCTTGAAGAGCACCTCAACACCATAGGGGCCACAGAAATCACCATCAGCCAATTACAAAAAGCAGCTTTACTGGGAACGGCCTATATTCTGCGACGATATCTATAACAACAACAACAACATTGACAATAAAATTCAGCCATCCCAGGTCCTTGGAAAGGACTCGATGTCTGGATAAAACAAACCAGTCAATAACACCTGTCTGACTGTGTAAACAAAAGAATAATAATTATTATTATTATCATTATTATTATTTTCCAGAAAAGCCGTGTTAATATTAACTCATGTGTTGCACAAGGCCTGTAATCATTTCTGACTATAGACTGGTTATCAAAGTGATCAGTAGGGTGACAAATAAGTGGATTATGGGTAAAGTGCAATAGATCATCAAACTGACGTTCATGCCATCATCGCAACATACACACTAACCAAAAGAGTATTATTGTGTCAGTCCTGAACATCAGCTTACCAATGTAATAACCACTTGATAAACTGATTACATAAAATAAAACACAAATTTGGGATGCTAAAACTCAGACTGACAACACAAATTAGACTTCACAACTCCAGCCACACATATCAACATTTTAACTAATGTCAGAATTCTCTGTTGCTAATGAGCTGTGACACTAAGAAATATTCCTGTTACGAGTCAGACAGTTTCAGTTAAAGGTAAAATGAATGCCAAGACACCTGTTCAGACATTTCCTCTGAATGCAGCAGTGGGTCTTTACTGTTCTCTTAGCTCAATAGAGATTTGCTTTCTTTATGCCAGGCCTAGTGTAGTGGCAGGAAGGATTTGAGGGTAGGGGTGCGCATAAAACCGGCTGGCCCAGTTCGGTTCGAGTCCGGAGCAGACCAGTTTGGTCCAGCACCCCTCCGAACCCCCCCTTCACCTGGTCCAGTTCGGTCCGGTCCAGTCTGGTCTGGGAGGAGTTCGTGAATTTTTTTTAAAATATATTTTTTCCCCATTTACCTTCAGCCCCTTCGGGGGGCTTGCTTGAACATTGTTATGTGTTGCTCTTCTGTAATTTTTTGTTGAGATCTACAGCAAAGACTAATTGACCCATTAATCACTGTGTATCATGGAAGATCATTTGACTACTATGAGTTCTTCCGCCTTTCAGAAATTATAGCGATGTTAACTTTTGCTGATAGCTATGAAAACATGAGCCAAAATTATAAATGACCAAATCTAATCATTCTAAGTCTCTTGGTATGTATCCAGTTGTATAGCATCTTGTGAATTTACTTGCAAGTTGCATATAATTTTTCTTACATGAGAGTTTTCATTTGTAATGCTATGTGACATAGCATTGTTATTGTTTATTGAGGGTTGTTGACTTGAGTGATGCCTCTCAGTCCCAAATTGAGTGATTGATTGATTAAGTGCCATCAAGTTGGTGTCGACTCTTAGCGACCACATATATAGATTCTCTTCAGGGCGATCTGTCTCCAACTTGGCCTTTAAGGTCTCTCAGTGGTGCATTCATTGCTGTCATAATTGAACCCATCCACCTTGCTGCTGGTCGTCCTCTTCTTCTCTTTCCTTCAACTTTACCCAGCATTATAGACTTCTCAAGGGAGATGGATCTTTGCATAATGTGTCCAAAGTATGATAGTGTGAGCCAAATGCCTGGTATCTAACCCAAAGCAAAAATTCTAAATGCTCAAATATACCTAAGCAAAGCCCAAAGTAGTCAGGGTGTGGGGAGAAGTTTCAGTCTGGAAATAATTTTGATTTATTACATTGGAACCAATGGAGTTGGCCCACTTCTAAATCAAAATTGAGTTTGTTCTCATGCACAGCCTAACCCGGGCAAGGGACGCCCAGCCCAGTTTAGGATGTGTGTTAGAACTGCTGGGATCGAGCCCAATCCAGGTGGGCTAGCACCACCTAACCCCATTGTGGAACCCGCCTCCTAAATGAGGCTAAGGGAGTGAATGCTCCGTTAGCCCCGGTTTTTTAAATCGTGTGCAGCGTCGTCTGCTTTCAGCCATAATTTATTTCTTTATAAACATCAACGAAGAACTTAGTTTTCTTTCTCCTGCACAGTCTTTGTTCCACTGCGTACTTGTGCCTTGCATTGTGGGAGTTCTGGGGGGCCGGTACAACGCGTCCCAAACTCCAAGCTGCTAGGAGAAACAGCGGGCAGTCTGGGTGTGAGGATCGTGCGCCCTGACCTTCCCAGACCTGGCAGCTGGATCATCTGTGGGGAAGGCTAGCGCTGCCAAGCCCTTATCAATGATCACGAGAAAGGGCTTGTTGTTTTTGTTTTGTTCCATTTGTAGTCTTTATTAATTTTGTTCTTTGCCTTACAGAAAACACATTTTGCATCCACATGGACTAGCTTATTTGCTTGAGGACCTAAAGTATGGCGTATGTCTCGGTTAGGGTTCCTATCGTTCTTTGTGAGAAAATTTTAAATATGGTTTAATGCTGAATCATAGTCTCACCATTGCCTTTGTTTGTTGTTTGTTTGTTTGTTTATATACCGCCTGATATATACATCTTCAGGCAGTGCAAACAGTCCAAATGACAATATAAAAACAAACAATTAAAACAGTTTCACAGATTAAAAACAATTCACAGAGTAAAACAATTTAAATAATTTCACAGAATAAAACAAACAGTTTAAAATTAGTTTTAATTAAAAGCCTGGGACGCTTTTAATTAAAATTAATTAACCTCCACAGCAACCATAACCGAACCTCACCAGATTATCTTAATAGGTGCCAGGGTTCATGACAAAGAAGGTGGTCTCTGAAATATCCTGGACCTAAGCCATTCAGGACTTTATAGGTAATGACCAGCATTTTGTATTTTGTTTGAAAACATATCGACAGCCAGTGCAATTCTTTCAGAATTGGCTTTTATATGGTCCCTTCAGGTTGTCCCATAGACCAACCTGGCTGCCGCATTCTGTACCAGTTGTAGTTTCCGGACTATGTACAAAGGCAGCCCCACATGGAGTGTATTACACTAGTCAAGCCTGGAGGTTACCAGCATATGTACTACTCTTTTTAGGTCATTTACCTCTATAAAATGGGAATAGCTGAGAGACCAGAGAGAGTTTTAGATCCAGGAGCACTACCAAGCTATGTACCTGATCTTTCAGGGGGAGCGTAACCCCACCCAGAACAGGTAGGTTCTGAAGCCCACCCACCAATAGTCAGTGCCTCCATCTTATTGGGATTCAACTTCAGTTTGTTATTCCTCATCCAGCCTATTACCTCGTCCAGACAGGCATTTAGGAAAGTTATGCCATTCCTGATGAAGTTGATAGGGAGAAACAGATTTGGGTGTCAGCATATTGATAACACCCTGCACCAAATATTCTGATGACCTCTCCCAGCAGTTTCATGTAGATGTTAAAAAGCAGTTTGGAGCCTTGTGGAACTCCACACAGTAACACTCGCTTTGCAGAGCAACTGTCTCCAAGTGACACCATCTGGAATCTACCCAAGAGGTAGGAATGAAACCACTGTAAAACAGTGCCACCTAATCCCACCTCCTTCTGGCGACCCAGAAGGATACCATAGTTGATGGTACTGAAAACTGCCAAGAGATCCAAAAGCATCAGCAGAGTCACATTCCCTCTGTCAACACCTAATTTTGCGATCAGAGGCGTATCCAGGGAAAATAGCGCCTAGGGCAAGCACTGAAATTGCGCCCCCTGTCCAGACATCTGACACCCATCTTTCAGATTACTTTACCATAATATCCGCTGAAAATACAAGTCAAGCTCGTTAATCTTTTAATATTTCAAAAACTATTTAGCAGTGGATGTAGCCAGACCCAAAAATGCTGGAAAACTACAAATTTCAGTATGCTGGGGCTCATGAAATACCCAAATACTATGTGGAGGTGTACTTGGAAAACTAAAAAGAAGTGCCTGTCTCATTCTCTACTATGCATTGTAGCATCACTATTACATAAGTTTTAAAAATAAATGGAGAATTTGACTTTTACCAGATACTCTGAAAATAATTAAAAGATATGCAGAGTAAACTGTGTCACTGCTTGGAATATATTCCAGTATTTCAGAAAGACAGTTAAAATGAAAGAAAGAGAGCAAGAAACTCCCAGTGGGCCTTAATACTAAGGATTTCACACTGATTCAAAGGCAAACTCACCATTAATAGCCATAATATTAAGACATCACATTTAACTCACTTATCACAAGAAGCAAAGTAAGAGCAAACGAATACAATCCTAGCTCATAAGCTTCAGCTCAGTATTCACAAGGCCTGATTCTCTGTACATAGTGCCAAACTGAATATATGTGTACAGTGACTATCGCAGGGACCATTTTAGCATGTACGGTGGCCATTTTTTAAAAATGGCCATTGAAAACAAAATGGCTGCCATGCATGCTCAAACGGCCTCTGTGAGGCCTGGCATGGCCTAGGGCCTCACAGAGGCCATTTGAGCATGCACGGTGGCCATTTTGTTTTTGGCTGCCATTTTTTTAATTTTAAAAAATGTTTCCCCCCCCCTTCAAGTGGCCCCTGGGCACGTGCCCTGCCTGCCTGACCCTACATACGCCCCTGCTGGATATCATCCATCAGGCTGACCAAAGCAGCCTCATCCCCATAGCCTGCTCAAAAACCAGTTTAAAATGGGTCTAGATCATTAGTTTCCTTCAGGGCTGTCTGAAACTGAGACACCACCACCCTCCCAATCCCCTTGCCCAACCATGGGAGATTAGAGATGGGCCTATAGTTGCCTAACTCTGAGGGGTCCAATGTAGGTTTTTTCAAGTATGGTCTAATGATAGCCTCCTTAAGACAAAGCATTCTACCCTCCCTCAGAGAAGCATTTATGATGTTTACCAGACCCTCTTTGTTATTCTGATTGTTAGATAAAATAAGCCAAGTTGGGCAAGGGTCAAGAGAATGGGTGGAGGGACGTACAGTCCAAAACAGCTTGTCCACATTCTAAGGAGCCACAAATTGAAAGTGATCCAGTCTGACCACATAAGAGGAGTTGCTGGATACCTCCAAAACAGACTCTGCCCTAATTACAGAAACCAGTTCGGCCTGAATATGAGAGATTTTGTCTGCAAAAAAAATCATTAAAAGCATCACAGTGGGTAAGTTGGGATTCAAGGGGGAAAGGGCTCATACTTATTTCACAACCTTAGACAACTCTGCTGCATGTGAACTTGTGGATGCAATGCGGACAGAAGAGAATTGCTTCTTTGCTGTGTTGCCAGAGAATAGCAGAGCATCTTCAAATGTGCTCTATGTTGTAACCTGTTGGATTCGAGTCAAGTCTTTCTCCATTTGCGCTCTAGTGAGTCTACCTCACCACTTCAGCTCCCGTATCTTTAATGCCTTATAAAGTTTAAATAGATAGATAGATAGATAGATAGATAGATAGATAGATAGATAGAGAAATGCTACATTTCTCACACTTACACTACACTCCTAAGAAGATTTATGTGGAAGTAATTGAATTCTAAGAAATTGATGAGACCTGTGATCACATTTAGAAAGAGGCTGCTAAAGTTTTCACTGGTTAAAGACTTTTTCATTTCCATGCTTCTTTAGAGACTTCTTAAACTTTAACTTGGTAATAATTATAAGCTGCAGTATATAATTATTAATTCATGTCACATTATGTTTCATGCACGAGTTACCATTTTGGAATCTGTCAACCAAATCAGTCATTCATTCCTAGTTTTAAGATGATAAAACTAGCCATTTTGGTGATTAGCATACAGCACAATTCCTTTATGGATGGATTGTAGGCAGTAAGTGTGGGACAGAAGTTGTGGTACTGGACAAGCAGGAAGGCTGAGGGCTGAGCAGTCCCTGAGGTAAACCTACCACAGTTCCATGGCTACATCCATGTGAGTCCTGTGTGTCCCACTGCCATGTGCATGCTGCTGGGAGCAGCTCCGCATGCTTGTGTGGACTTCTGAGTGGCACAGTGCCACACCAGGAAATACGGTGGGGCATTGGACGAGCAGGTAAGGACCGTATTTACCTGTGCTTAAAGGTACTGCTCACCACCCCTCTGAAATGATTTGGTGGGCTGCACCGAAGCGATTCGGCTCTTCCCTACTGAATCGATTTGTGCACATCCCTAATAAGTATTTGCATGGTGCAGGGATGGGAAAATGGCACAGGGTAGATGTAGGACTGTCAATGCCTCTGGTATATGTTATCCTTTTAGCCTCTGGGCCCCACTGAAGTCATGATGTGCTACCCTCAGCTGATGTAAACAATTTAAATGACAGTTTCCCCAGCAGGGGGCACAGCTTGGTAGATCCAGCTCTTGCCAATCCATGCAAGGCTTCAATGGCCACCATAATTACCATGGAACCAACCAGGATTTGGTTATAAGCAGAGAGTGGTGTTCCATAAGAGAGACATTCAAGTTGCTCTGTGTCTGAATGAATCATATCTAGGTTCCATGGTTAATTTCCTGGCTGAGTGGAAGGTCTAGAATAAAAATCTGCACAAATAGCTAAAGAAAATATTAGACCTGCCACTGAACCTTAACTTAAACACCAGCATGCTTTTTCATGGGATGTGGATGTGTTGCTCTTTTGAGCTTAAAGCACCTCTTTTTGTGCTGAGTTTGCCCTTGTGCTTGGCATGTGTTCTCCCTTGGGGGAAACAAAGGAAAGTGGATCACCTTGTGTGCTGGCAAAGACTAGAGCAGTTTAGCAAACAGGAACACTTGGACATATATCTGCTTTAACAGGCTGCTTGGAATTTCTTTTTTGCAAGGACTGAAAATCTTGGGGGAAAGTACAACTACATTTGTTGTCTAGCATAATATAGATAGATATACACACAACAAAAACATCTCAAATTTCAGTTTACTACACCGTTAATACCAAAGAATTCAGTTGACAAACTGTAATATTAAAAAACAAAGGTAAATATATAATTGCAGATAAAATGATGGTAAGCACTTGTCCATTGTTGGATAAACACAAAACATAGGAAAACAAGCTGTTCCCAGAAACTCCCTATAAATTTATTTTAAAAAGTTTGCTTCTAGGTAAATAACAAGATGAGGGTATACATTATACTGGCTATAGGAGACCAATGCAATATTTTAGATCGAGAAAATGTCTGGTATTTTTCATGGTTTATGAAAGCCGTATACATGAATGCTCATGTGATCTGAAGATGTGTTGACTAAACTTTGGCTCCAGCCAAGGTAGAAGCATTATTGTGTATGCAGGTAAGATCTAAATTTAGAGGCACCTTTAAATGTTGAACCTGAAGAGAGAATACACTTGATCAGGCCCTAAACAACTAAGGATGTGTTCTCAACTGGTATTCCATATTTATTCTCCAATAAACCCAATGGCTGACCTCACACAGAGTAAATCTTTCCTTTGATCACTATGGCCACTATCCACAACCATACATGCACAAGGGCTTCCCACTTGCTTCTAGGTCTTATTCATTTCTCCCTTACCTTTTGTTATGCTTCATATACTCGCAAGCATTTCCTATTAAATGTTCATCTGTAAAAGGATGAGAAACCCTTGGGGTAGAGCTCCCCATGCACAACTGAATTACAGTCTATGTTCATATAACATTTTCTGCAAACTGACAGTTGTACCCCAACTGAGAACTATTAAAAGTACACCCACCATGGGTTGGCTACATACACTAAACGATATCATTGCTGGGTTGAACTGAAATGCTGCTTCTTAGGATAACAACTATCCATTTAAATGTTTGAAGGATGTCTAAGGAAGCCATTTGCACTGTAACCTGATCCATTAAATCCATTTGTTTCAAACATCAATACCGTTACTGATCACCATATCCAATTGCTGGTTTTCTTTGAGGAGACAAACAATTGCATGTTTTTACTACCACTATCTCATTTTACAAGCATTAATGAACAATTAGTCAGCACTGGCACTCTTTCCATCAGTAATCCCATAGTAGGATCACTAATCTCCGCCACTAGCGGCTAATGATGAAGGTCTCTTAAGCTTTACTTCTTATCTTAGCCAGCTCTCAATACTTGCATAAGTATGCTCTCTGAAAAGGGGGCCCCCCTACTGCTCTGTAACTTGAATACAAAAGCCTGGTGAAATTTTTGAAGGGTTTGCTGTTCAATAACACTTCTATGCTTGTGTTTGCCTTCCTCCTATAACAAACACAAGTGATCAGCAGAAGACTATGGAGGTCACTGGAGACCCTTTGTTTCCATACGTGTTTTAATACTTATAAGAATGTATTCATGTTCTTTCTACCTATTCCTGTGTAGCCCAAGCACATGAGCTAAACTAACTACTCAGGCAGCATGATAGAGAATGGGAGAAGAGGTAAAATAAAACAGTACTTTATTGCTAGGCAGTATTTTATTCTGTCATGCACCAAACCAGGAGAAACTGTGAAAGAATGGTTTCAGCTAAAAATGCATTAGGATACTCTGAACATTTAGATCAAACAATTCACTTGCCATGTCCTATTCCCTATTTATTTCCTATCACCATGCACATCTCTTCAGTGTATTTTCTGGAGTCACCGCTGAAATTTTGCCTAAAACACAATTTGCAGCAAATGTGGCAAAACATCTGAGGAATTTGAGAGAAGCTGAAGGAGACTGGCAAGATTCTCAGAAGTATCCCAAGGTCATTTTGCCAAAAATGCATTTCAAGGAAAGCCAGAAGAATGCCAACAAGACAGGTGAAATTTCTGTCGGGTTTCACACATTCTTAATCCTTCCCTCCGCTATCCCACAAAACCATTTTTTATTTCATCATATTGTAACTTATTTGCAAAAAAGGATTCTTTTTTTTTAAAGGCCATAGTTTCTAAGTTGTCAGAAAACATTGGACTTAGTTGAAATGTGCTCTTACACCAGTATCAACAAAACATTCCTCTACTTCTCACAGGCTGGCTACACCAATGTAAAACTGCTGTGCACTGAAAACTGGAAAATAATTTGCAATTATTTGTAGAAGCACTGAATGAGGAATATACAAAGAGTCAGACCATTGGCCTATTTAGCTCAATAGACTGCTCTGATTGGCAGTATTTCTCTGAGGTCTTGGGCAGAAACCTTTCCAAGGGCTCCTCTAGAAGCTGGAGTTGAAGCTGGGTCTTTCAACAAGCAAAAGGTGTTCTACCCCTCTTCCTCCTTTCCTTCCATTTCAGAGTATGAATTATAAATATGACTATCTGTTGACATTGATCCCGGCTTATGGATCAGGTTCAGGAAGCATGCGAAATCTCACACATTAGTCCCAATTTACAGGTCTGGTATGGGGGTGAAGGAGCAAACCACCATGCTACTGGAAATTCTGAAGGGAATAAATATGGGTGAAAGTATTACTTCCTTCCACACCACTGTTCAGAAATGAGAAAATTAGGTAATACTTTTGATTCTGTGTAAACCTGTCTTTTATATCTTTAGCCAAATGAATTTTTCATCTTTTCAGAATCCCAGCATAACGAATTATAACTGATATTTCTCTTCCAGACAAAGTATACATTACCTTTTCAATCTGTGATATCTTTCATATGTGCCAAACTAGGTATAGACATATATGCTTAAGTTCATTTTACATACTGAAAAATATGGACCAGTACTGATTTGTACCATAAATAGCATATATCAGTACTGATTTGTACCATAAATAGCATATATAATTTTATGTACCAGCTAATGCTAGATTTTCACCACAGTGTGAAATTGGGGGTGGGGGTGGGGGTTAAATTGAATACAAAAATATTTTGAATGTAAGGAGTCTTATTCTGGTATCGGCTGGGGTTTCACAAACATCTGTGGTGCTTTAAAAAAAATACAACCTTATTTATATCATATATCATGTTGTGAAATAAAAGAGAGTTGCAAAGAGGTAAACAAAATACATCAGATGAAGAAGATATCATGAATTAAAATTAAGCAAATATAGGAAGAAATCATGGTAGAAAATCTCTCCTTCACAGATATCTAATCTGCTAAATAGTCATCATCTTTTTTTTCTTTTCTTTTTTTTGGTGCTCTCTAAATCATATATTCATTATCCAAATTGCCTGTTCCCAGAGTGATAATATAGTGTGTGGTAACATGCCCTGACAGGACACAAATTGACTCTTTGTGCTGAGATTCTACACAGGCAATGCAAAGGAAATATCTCACTCTATTATCTGTTGTCTGTATGATCCAACAGATTACATGGTTCACTGAGTAGCTGAATAACTTTTAGACAGTTTGCTCATATCTATTTACACATTTTCCAGGAAAAAAATACATTAGCACCAGAGAAAATGTCTCCCTTTCTCTCTTACCCCCTTATCCCCAGTGTGTGTGTGTGTGTGTGTGTGTGTTCTATTCCAAACAAAGTACATGTGAGGAAAAAGTCAAGAAATTTGCCTTCATTGTAGCACGGTCCCCTTTTGCATCTGCTCACCCTAATAATTAGTGTTGGTGAACACCTTTGAGCTCACTTCATAATTAGTTTGGGGTTTTTAAGCTCTCTTAGAAGCTCTGGAGGTCTTTCCAGTAAGAATCAGGAAGAAAAAGCCGAGAGGAACTTGCCCACAACCTTCCCTGCCAGTTCCCCCCTTACCAAACAAACTTGGTTGAAGATGTGGGGAACTGGTAGAAAAGAGGGTTAGCTGGCAACATCCTTAAGGCCTAGATGCCCCTAAGCATTCTCAAGAACATCCAAACCTTAAGGGTAAAGCCCACAAGGCCTCTCCTGTAACCAAGCCTCCCTTTCCTTTTTCCAAGGAAAGGTGACATGACATCATGCAGGGGTTTGGGGAAGCAGTTCCAGAAGGTTTATTTCTATCAGCATTACAGTGGTAATAGGAAATGTGTACCTTTATCTTATTTATTTATTTATTTATTTATTTATTTATTTATTAAATCTATATCCTGCCCAAACATACGTCTATGGGTGGCTAACAATTAAAACATATATAAAAATTAAAACAATGCAACATATAACACATATATAAAAGTTAAAACAATACAATAATTTAAAAACCATAAAATTAACAAACAGTATTTTTAATTAAAACCCGAGATGGCTTCGGTAAAAAAAGTGTTTTCAAATGTTTTTAAAAATAACCAGAGATGGGGACGATCGTAACTCAGCAGGGAGTACATTCCTCAATCTCGGGGCAGAAGCTGGGAAGGCCCGTCTCTGTGTGACCACCAAATGGGTTGGTGGTAACTGGAGACAGACCTCCTCAGATGACCTCAATGGGCAGTGGGGCTTGTAGCGAGGAAGACACTCTCTTAAATATCCAGGACCTAAGCTGTTTAGGGCTTTATAAGTTATAACTAGCACTTTGTATTTTGCCTGGAAACCTATCTCAGCAGCCAGTGTAACTCCATCAGCAAAGGAGTAACACGGTCTCTCCGAGATGACCCAGAGACCAGCCTGGCTGCTGCATTCTGAACCAACTGAAGTTTCCGGACTACATACAAAGGCAGCCCCACTTAGAGCACATTACAGAAGTCAAGTCGGGAGGTTACCAACAGATGTACCACTGTTTTGAGGTCACTGATCTCGAGAAACAGACACAGCTGGCGTATCAGCCAAAGCTGATAGAAAGCACCCCTGGACACCGCCTCAACCTGAGAAACCAAGGAGAGGTATGGATCCAGGAGTATTCCCAGACTGTGGACCTGTTCCTTTTAGGGAAGTGTGACCCCATCCAGAACAGGTAGATCAAAATCATCTCTGGAGTTCTGACCCCGCACAATAAGTACCTCCGTCTTATCTGGATTCAGCTTCAGTTTATTCTCCCTCATCCAGCCCATTACTGCTTCCAGGCAGGCATTTAGGGAGGATATGTCATCACTGAAGAAGTTGACATGGAGAAGTAAATCTGGGTGTCATCAGCATACTGATGACACCCAGCTCCAAATCCCCTGATGATCTCTCCCAGCAGTTTCATGTAGATGTTAAAAAGCATTGGAAAGAGTACAGAGCCTTGAGGGACTTAAGCTCAGATTTTGAAGAGCAACAATCTCCAGTTGACACCATCTGGAACCTGTCCGAGAGATAGGAGCAGAACCACTGTAAAACAGTGCCTCTTGGGTTGCATGCAAATTGCTATACATGATAGTCTTGCAGTAAGGGATAGGCACGAAGTGTTTCGTGCACATCTGGGGAGGTGGAGATTAGTCACTTTAACTGGAGGAAGACAAGTCTTACCTGCCCCTCTGTTGCTCCTCCACCGCCCGCCCCTGCCCCAGCACAGCGCTGTTTGTATTAAGCAGCCGGGCTGTCTGAAAAAGCCATGCTGCTCTGGCGGAATCAGTTCTCTATTCCCAGAAACAGGAACAGTGATGGGGAAATGAAGTATGGAGAAGCACAGAAAACAGGGGCACTGGCCTTCGCCGGGAGCCAGCAGTGGAGCAGGTGCGGGATGGCGGCAGGTGCCCCCCCAGTCTTTGGAGGGGCCCCCCTAACTTTGAAGGCCACAAACCGGGGCCCCTAGGTCTGGGGGTAAGAGCGCCTCTGGATGCTGGGTTTCCACTCACATTTTTAAAAGTACCTTTCCATTATTCTCCCCTCCCCCAAGGTAATTTTTCATGCATTGTTTAACTGTTCCCTCATTATTTGGAAGCAAGTACTACTGAGTTTAATGGAGTTTACTTCCTTTTAGTGGTGCACATAGAATTGCAGATTCAGTTTTCAAAATGCTGCTGGGAAAGGCATGTGCACTCCAGCCCAGCATCCTCTTTCTCACAGTGCTCAGCTATATGCTTCCAGAAAGCTCCAAAGTAGTGCAGCAAGGAAATCGCAGAAACTCTCCCCACCCAGTGCCAACAAACTATTATTGTGGTGTAGACTACCCTTGAACATGAAGATTATACATGAGAGCCAAACTGCCTGTGAATATGGAGGCTTCATTTCTTAAGTATGGCCAAGTGAGGCTTCAACTTGGCTCGGATGTAGAACCTCCAAGCTCAAGAGCAGTCTATACCAGAATGATGGTTTCTTGCTGCTGGGTGGGAATGGTTTTTAGGATTTCCTTGAGGTTCTTTCCTCAGAACTTCCTACCATAGGGTCCATGGTCCCAATATTATTTGTTTTAACTCAGAAGTAAGCCACAAAGAAATAAATGGGGTCCCCCCACTTCTATGCTTTGCTGAGGGGCTGGGAGGAAGGGAAAAAAGAAAACCCACATTCTTGCCTAGGAACTCTGCTGGTACTGAGTCTTACTCAGAAGTAAGCTCCAGTGCAACCAGTGGACTTAATTTCTAGTAATTTATTCCAAGTTTTGCTGAGGGCCTCTGCTTCCCCACTTTGGTTGGGGTGAGCGAGAGGAGGCAGAGGGAGAAAGCAAATGCCCATGAAAGGAAAAGGAGAGGGAGGAATGGCTGTTTAACTATACAAGTGCCAGAGTGTTCATAGACTGTCCTTACCAAGCACCTTCAGAAATAGGAAGTCACTCACTAGAAATTGCCAAGACTTGCTACTCCCAAATTTGGCTTCAGAATTCTCAGTGGGCAGACTCAGTTATGCTCTTAGCTAACTTTCCCCATAAAGCCCATGACGTCATGGGCTTGTGACGATCTATTCGAACTGCGCAGGCACGCCTCACAGTTTTCAAGGGCCACTGGGCCGGATGGACAGGCCCAGCGGCCACTCCGCCCACCCCCACCCTCACCACGGTGGGGGGAGGCCTTCTTGGCTCACCCCCCACCCCCACACATGTTGGCTAAAAGTACAGAAAAGCCGCAATTTCGCACGGCTGGGCCTCGCGGTGGCAGAGGGAGGCCTCACGGGGGGGGGGGGGGGCCTTGCGGAAGTGGCAGCAACAGCAGTCCAGGCACCAAAATCAGGTAGGTGCCCCACAGCCAGCACCCAGACAGTTCTCAAATAATCTGACATTAGCCACAGCATTCCACAATGCATAAGATCTGTTAGTATATTTAAAACAAAAAAGCCAATAATCCCTCCTTTCCTACTTTGTGGAGAATACAGCAAGAAAGAGATAGTGAGGCACTTCACACGATCGGTGTGAAGTGCCTGAGAGGGTTCTGCAGGGAGAGTGGGCTTAGCTGGGCGGCCAGCTCGGCCTCCCACACGACTGCCGGCTGTGTCACGGAGCTGACGGGGAGGTGGGGATCAAGGGCTGCGCAGCCCTCGGAAGTTCCAGGATGCCCCCAAGCCTGGGAGGCTGCTTGCAGCCTCCTGGTGGGGGGTCGCCTCATGTGTCGCCATGGCATGGAGCCACGCCGTGGTGGCACACGATCAGAAAACCTGGATTAGCAGAGTGCTCGCTCTGCTAACCTGGGCTAAGGGGACGGCTACTTTGGTGGGCTAGCCGCCAGAGAACCACTGGGCTCTCCCGTAAGCCTGCTGGTTCTCACGATGGGGAAAAACTGGGCTGGGCTTCTTTCTTTTTCCCCCCCATCGTGAGAATAGCCTCAGTGACTGACATAATGAGGAACATTACCCAAAAGTTACCCTACTGAAATTAAAATAACATGTTAAGAAATGCCTTGTGTCCTTTTAATCTCAATGAGACTACTTTGAGTAAGCCATTATCCTATCGGTCATTAACCATTAAGTGGAGGCCTGAGGCTTAAGGGGAAGAAATCTACTCTCTCTGTGCTCAGAAGCTACATCACTCGTGTATAATTTTTTAAAATATACTACTTTCTAGACAGAAGGAAAAGAGACAGATCCTAATAAGGATCATTAAAACATGCCACATCTTTATTAAAATAATAAGAAGAAGAGAGGCCAGAAAAGCTCAGCTCCACAGGGCTCAACTGTAGCCAGAGAACAGGTCTGGAATGGCCCATGGCGGGAGGGCTGCTGCTCAAGGCCTGTGTGTCCTGAGTGAAGGAAGGAGAAAAATAAGAAGATATAAGGACTCCTATAGGTTTCCATCCCTTAAAAGAGTTGGGGTTTCAAGAACTGAGGAACCTTTGTCCTCTAGGGGTCTCTTAAAGCAGAGTATGAGTCACTATATATGGTAAAAAGGCACAATTCAGAGGGATTGTCTGATTTAAGGCCTACCATTTCAGTCAGATTGGCTTAAGGCCTACCACGCTGATAAGTCCATCCTGAAGGAAATTAAGTCAAGCAGGAAAACTGAGGTTTATGGGAAATTTCTGGGGAAATAATCTGTAGTTTTGGACATGGTTGTTAAAGCATTTGTTATTTTTAATCATCATTGGGGTGTGGGTGTGGGTGTGGGTGTGTTTTAAGAAAAAGAAAAAATGAAGTACAGATTGAAGTACAAAAATGAAGTACAAAAATGAAGTACAAACAACCTGTTTCTTCTGTGTCATTCACTGCTGAATAATTATGAAGTGGGATCACACTGTCACTATTTCTGAATCCACTAATTTCATTTAATTGTGTGTTTTCTGGTGAGGGTGGGGTGAATGTGACTTTATCTTAGTTGAATGTTTTACAAGGTTTTTGATGCTCAACATCAGGAAGTTCTACCTTGTACTCCATAGTGTCTAATCAGATTTCCCTTTAAAAAATCCCTGAAAATTCAGTAATCCAAAAACCTTCAGTTTAAGATGAGAGTTAAGATGCTTTCCATTTTCACTGTAAATTATAAATTAAATAAACAAATAAAATAAATACCAGTAACCAGACTGTACAAAGTCTTTACAGCATATATGGCACGGAAGTTAAGATGGGCAGCTTAACTTGCAATTTCAATTCTTTTTGAAGCATGAGTGAAAATGGAAAGCATCTTAACTCTCATCTTAAACCAAAGGCCACCTCCAGCCTCAGAGGCAGGATGCCTCTGAATACCAGTTGGAGGGAAGTAACAGCAGGAGAGAGGGCATTCCCTCAGCTCCTGCCTGTGAACTTCCCAGCAGCATCTGGTGGGCCACTGGGTGAAACAGGATGCTGGACTAGATGGGCCTTGAGCCTGAAGCAGCAGGGCTGTTCTTATGTTCTAGGTTTTTGGATTACTGAATGTATCATGATGCATTGGAATAACCATTAATGCTGGTGGAGACTGAAGTGTAAGCTAGGCTGCAAAACAGCAGAATTTGGGTGATTGGTTCCCTTGCCTGACTATTTGGGCAACAAATCTGGCTAATGAAAGATGTTGTTGTGACAGCTTTTGGTGCACCCTGATTGAAAATTCAGCTACATAACCCTCCTTGAACTGTTTATCTTATGTACTTATTTAAATAACATTCAGACTGACAGGTCTCTTATTCCTGGGCTCTTTTTTTTAAAAAAAAACACTTTAATGTATGCCTTATCAACTGAATTTCTGGTACCACCAAACTTTGCATGTTTTTGATTTTGCACATAAACTGAAGGGCAGAATTCCAGTCTGTGTCCTTAGTCATTCAGTTTTTTTCAAACCCTTTGAACAAGACTTCAAACCAAGCTGGAGGAAAAAAAATACAACCCAAACACAGACTTGCTTCTTGTGTCTATACAAATATGCAGAAAGAAGCTGGGGATGTCAAGTTTGAACATAGCCAAGTCTAATTGAAGCTTTAACCACATTCAGAACAAGAAGCAGCCAACACTAGCAAATCAGCTTTATTCAAGGGCAGGAAGGCTTTCATGAAGAGTGCTGCGTGCAAATTATTTATTGTGAATAAATTATCCAATTAATTTAGCCCCTTTTCTGTTCATGAATCATTCAGAAACATCTCCTGACGTCAGGAAGTGCAGTTCATTATTTGGAGAATATTTGTCAAGCTTCTACCTTATAACTAGTGTGTCAACTCTTTATTTTCAGCATTACTAAGGGATTGCTCATTGCAATCATTCACTGTATAAAATGTGTGTATAAGTATGCCTTTGGTCCCTGCATGACCAACTGTCCATCTAAGTTATGTTTAGGATAACATTAAAATGTTGTCTTCCTGCATTAATCATTCTGTTTGCATGGATGCTGAGAGCCTGTGCAGAATATGAGATATAGTTGAAACCCATACCAAGTGGTTAATCAATTTAGTACCAAACCACAGTAGTAGTAGTAGTAGTAGTAGTAATTCGGAATATATATTGCTTTTCAACAAAATAAAAGTTCTCAATGTGGTTTAAGTCGCAAAGGAAAAGAGAAGATGATTCCCTGAGTCCAAAGAGCTCACAATGTAAAAAGAAAACACAGGGGAGACACCAGCAACAGCCATTGAGATTGACTGATTGATTGAGCCATTGATGATGTGCTGGAGTGAACAAGGAGCTGGGGCAGTCGCTCCCACTCCTAAATATAAAAGCATCTCTTTGTGTACTTAGCAAGGGATGTAGTACAAAGCTGGAGGTGAAGACCAACCATACCTTTCTGTGGATGTGTAGAATGCACCTTGATAAGTGCATTCTGAGATGAAGGAGACTATCGTCTTCTTCAACACAGACTTTAGGAGACCTGACCAGACCTAACCTAGATATCTCAGTATCCATGGTTTTGGGAGAGAGAGAGGGAGAGAGTAGGCATTAAAGGCCGCCCTCTTGGCAAAAATTCTGTCGTCCAAACATTTCCCTAACTTCTTAGGACAGCTGGCTCCCCTACAAATGCAAACTCTGTGGAATCAGAACCCATTGCAAATGCCTTTGCTTTGTGCACATATAGGAGATATTAGGAGAAGGAAATACACAATTAGTGAAGTATTGTAGTTGTTGCTGTTGAACTAGTCCCATAGATAACGCTTGTTAAAAATAGCAACCCTTTTATGAAGGCAGCTGCCATGGCTATTACTTTATGCTGATCATTTTTCTATTATTATTATTTTGGATGCTACTGTGGAGTTTCTAAAGCACCTGTAAGAATTACCAAGCCTGCTGATTGCCTTCTTTCTTTCTTTTTTTGTCTCCCTGGGATGTCTATTTGTGATTGGTGGCCTTTTCTCATTGTTAAAACTCATGATTAAGGCACATGCTGCAAGACAGTCAGACTGGTAACTCGTTGAGATGCATCATTAAGCACATCTCTTATTCCAAGTTATACTTGTACTTAGGGAAAACATTACAGACTCACCTTAATTAAGTTCCTTAACATTGTTCCCAGTTTTCTTTGTTTCTTCACTAAACTCCAATCTACACACAATCTCTGGTTGCATTTGCACGTAACGGGGAACCAGAGTTGCAGGGGCCTGAAGTTTCCTTACCGTTATGTCCAAACTTGTGCAACTCCGGTCCCATCCCTTCTGCAACCCAAGGTTTCGCTCTGGAGACACCAATTTGAACCTTTAGTTTGTAGTGAATTTTGCTGCTCAGAACTGAGAGTCAACGGAGCCTCTGCTGTGTCTGAATGTATCACTGGACTAGAGGAAGGTCCTCCCTCTCTCCCTGTGTAGTTGGCCATGTGGGCTGTTTGTTCAAGCAAGAAGGAAGCCCACACAACCAGTTTCCCTTTTTCTCTTTCAACACTCTCACTGCCATCCAAATGCAGACAGGAGAATACCTGAGTGGTGTGGGCAGGGAAACTTCCCCATGGGCTGCTGGGTCAGGGAGCTCACCGCTGCCATGGGTTGGAGGGAGGCTGCTTGTGAGGATGTGGGCTGCCAATGCCCTCACTACACCACTGCCTTTCCCCTTGGAGCTGTGTGAAATACATGTAGCTCCCAGATCCCTGCCTCAGCAGAGACCCTGGCTAGATCTAGAATAGGATAGCTTCTCACAGCACTCTCCTTCTGTCTACACTGAGGTCAGGCATGCTTGATTAGATTACCCTCTCTGCCCCATTCCAGAAGCACTTTTTTTTTGGTGCTGGGGCAAAAGAATTAGTGACCATCTAGCTGAAACTGGTACATAGCAGTTATATTGAAGTTAGGCCTGATTCATACACTCCTGGAGAAGCAGTGTAGCTGCTTCCCTGTGGTTAAGTCCCATGTCATTCCACTCATGTCAGTCAGAAGGAACCGCTTCTAATTCCTGACATGGAGCTTACCCATGTTATTCTGGTGGTAATATCTGAATTGTTTCTGCTTGGTATCTGTTCAAATGCTACAGAAGCGAGTCCTAATCTGATCTAAGTGTTAAGACAGTCGTGTAGCTTTTGTGGTCTGCTGATATGCCATATTCATTTCATTCCAGCTTTTATCTGGGCCAGCCTTCACATTTTATGCAGCAGTTATTTGCCCTTATTAATTGTATCTCACAATTAATATTGGAAGGGGCAATATATGCTAAGGAACCACAATTGGCTATGGCTCCACAGCATGTGTTTAGCAACCATCTTCAAATATATACCCCTCTTCAAATGCTTCAATGTTCACCGTGCATAGGCACAGGACAAACATGTTCCCTGCATAAAGTGTGAAGAGCCCTGAGTAAAACAGACAAATCAGTTAGCTTCCTGATTTCAAGCTAGTTTGACATCCATACAGTAGATGGTGATGATGGCACAGCAAACAGTTGTGAACCACCACATATTTACATTTGATCCCTGACATATAGTATTTCAAGTATTGCAATCTGGCTCACAGTTCTCATTTGCAGTATAATCATAGCAGCCAAATAGTATACATCCATATGAGTTTGTCAAGCCACCTTCAAACCTTGGTGACAGAAGTGAGCTTGAAGACAGTAGAATATTGGTAGCACACCACAGGAACTGGGCTTGGGCAAGTTCAGACATCATGCCCGACAAGAACAAACACTCCTGGTCACCAGCTTTCCCCCATTTCCCTAGCTTAATGGCTTGTGGAGGGTCTGCCCTGAGTTTTCCTGCCTGTTTCCCACTTTGTTGACTGCCACTGGCAGAAGCAGAAATACTCATAAAGTGATGACATCACAACAGGGCAAGTGATGCTCAACATTACATGAGAGAGAGGGTGAAGTCATCTTTCGCAGCAGCCTCCACCCCCCGCATTATGGGTAGTTTCAGCCTTAAAAGAGCTTCATCTGAGCAGAACAGTGGCCTTAACATGTTTAAAGTTCGGCTTATCTAAAACAGACCAGGAAAACATATTATCCCAGGATACATGCTTGGAGCACAAACAAAATTTCATCTTGCTTCCTGCATGGCAGTCATCATATTTATGGATATTTTTCTCTTACTATTCTTACCTTGCCTGACATGAATCTTTACTCTCTAATATTCTTCTGCAAGGTTTGACTGTTCATTATTTCTGACCCTTTAAATGCACCTTATTATGAGCTCTTTCTGAAGGGAGAAAATAATTGTTTTTATTTAGCCAGAGTATAATGAGCTCTTCGGCAGCACTTTTTCTGTTTCTCAGCAGGTCCAGCTATTTGTACCTCAGTTAACACTCTCTCGGATATAATCAAATATTGCAATAAATCTCCCACAATAAGGTGTAATTAAATGTAACAATTCTGTTCAATGGCTTAAACAATTATGTAAATCCAGCGGCGGGGAGGCAGTGAGATGGTTTGTGCTGAATAATGCCTGAGAGTGTTTCAGCTTACCTGCTTAGTGCTGGTTCCGTCTTCCATTAATACTAGCATAAATTACAGGCAGCTCATGTTCTTCTTTGAAAGCCACAATCAGCCATAACGTGATCACAGAGAGCTGACATAACCCAACATGATAGCTAAAACACAATGGAGGAAACACATTTATTTTTGTATCCGATATCTGACAACAACTTAGATATAGTGAGGAGTTGATTCAATTTTTTGTGTCAGCTGGCAGTGGAGCAGAGGATAAGGTGTCCACAATGCTTACAAGTGGGCAAACGTTACAGTCCACTGACTAGGCAAATTAATTTGAGGTAGCGCTGAACCTGTCCACTTACATTAGGCTGGGGCATATTTTTGCAACCAGTATAAATGACATTGTTTTCTTGTGTCTTCATGAGAGGCCTGACGACAATCTCTTCTTGCTTACAGATGATTTAGGAACATTTAAAGTGCAAAATTGTTGTGTCACCAGGCCAAGCTAGGGACATTTGCCCAGTAGCAAGAATATAAGAAGGAAATTAGCCTGCAGGCCTCAAAATGTGGCCTCCAGGATTTTTTTAAAAAGCTATTCGTATATTTAATAGGCCCAGTTCATACACCTATCATTACTGTGCACTTCACGAGCGATGGAGGAATGTGTGAACAACGTTGAACACCAAACAACATTGTACTTGTGGTGATATGAAAGTTCTCCCTTTCATACAGTGTGTGATATTTATAAAAGCCCATTCATACATGGAAGTCTTCACTTGATATTGCAGTCATCAAGGGATGACCATGCATGTGTGATCCAACCCTCACAGTTAATGTGAAAGTTACATTTTTATACACTCAGGCATGTTTTTGTACAAACAGACATCATTCCCATGCCTGCATTTTCAGGGTAATGATCAAATATGTGCAGCTGGCAAGTCAGCTATAGAATCTCAGGCAGATCATGCAAACCATCAGGCCTCTCATTTGTGAGCTACCAATTCATGTCAAGCTTCTTCTGCAAATGTGGCAATTGGGGCAGTTCCTGTATGTGCTGAAATGTGCTGCAGTGTAATGTTTGAATGAGTCTTGGGGCTACCTTCACAGAAAATAAGCAAGGTGAAGACAATAATGATATCCCCTGCTAACTGGGCACCTTTAAAAAGCAGTGATTCTCATATATAACAGGGAGAGAGCAACTGTCGCTATTTGGTTTAGCATAGGCTCTCTCCAGTGGTTGTTGCAGGTAGGTGTGTGTGTGTAGATTGTGAGCCCTTTTGGGACACAGAGATTTTAAAAAAATGTTTTGTGGTGGGGAAATATGTTTTGCTATGTAAACAACTTTCAGAACTTTTTTTGTTGAAAAGTGATATATACATATTTTAATAACAAGAATAAGGGAGGAAGGTGAGGACACCAGATGCCTGCTCCTGCTTCTGCTGGACTAGTTTTGCTGATGTTGCCAGTGTTGTGTTTTCTTTGTTTAAAGTGGAAGGTTAATTATATCTATTGCATCTAATTATGAGCTGCTTTGGTAACTCTGGTCAAACAATAGGACAACAATCAAATTAATTAATGCAGGTCATCTTCACAAATCCAGGAATCCAGTGATTCCTCCGGTGACAAAGTAGTGTTGATGAGCAAAAGTACCCCCAATAGGTATTCATCTAATCTCTCTTAAAAATTTTATAGAAAGATGCTTCATTCCCAGGCCATTAGACATCTTTTCCTATTCTACTGTAAATCAAATCCACTGAATTAAGACTTTTTTCTTTAATTGTAATCTTTTAATATTCTGGAAATTGGTCCCCTAGTATCTAAGCTAAATATGTCCTGTTCCTTCATCAGTACCTTGCATATCATGCACTCGGAGTCATTTATTATCTGTTTTGCTGCCCTCCAAATACTCTTCATTTGCATAGTTCCTAAAAGCTTCTGTGATTCATTCATGGTGCAACTCCCCAAACACCATGCCATACCCATGTCAACATTCCTGGACATATATGGATAAAGTTGGATTTGTGCATGCAGCAGAAGGACATAAGAACGAGATGGAAGAGTCCTTAAGTGGCAAAATGGGTTTGAATTGGGAAGATCACAATGTTGCTTCCTTTTATCACAAAAACAAAACAAACTTCCTATTAGGAGAGAACAAACACAGCAGGAGAAAGGGTGGTCTAGAACCTCTGCTGTTGATGTGCAAGTTTTGTATGGGGGCACGGAGCATTGCACCCAGACAAATAAAGACACGAGACATAATTGTGGATTAAAATAGGGCCACAACTTTATTAATTGCAAATAATGAAATGAAAGCAAGGATTGGTGCTCCACCCGCAACAGTGCGGTCCCAAAGACTCACTGCTTACACGTGAGCCAACCAACATAACACCTTGGGTGAGGCACCTCCTTTCCAGGCAGCATCAGGCCTAAGGCCACCTGCTGCTCGTCTTAGCCCACCTAATGTGCAGGTTAATGTGCAATCCTACCTAATGTAGGATTCGCCTTCCCCAAGCCAGAAAGCCTTAGAGTGTGTTGATTCCTTTAGCAGGTTGAAGTAAGCCATCAACCAGTGCTTCCTGAGCTGGAAAGCCTCTAGGGACTGGCAATGACTCCTCTTTATGCCAAATGCGTGCCTGAAAGATGCTCACCAGAACTCAGTTATCCAAGAAACCGCTCTGTACCTGCTGTTGTGACAAAGGGAACCAACCTAACTAACTAACTAACTAGGGTATATAGTGTATGGTAGGCAAAAAAGACCCCCGGACAAAGCCAATCCATCAAGGGTCAAATAATTCCTACCCAGTTCACAAAAGGGCAACCAGCAGAAGCCAGGAAGGGGTGGGAGGGGTTGCTTCCCTAGAGAGGACTGTGTTTGGGGCGGGCTGGGAGCAGCATCGGCAGCCCAAGCCCCGCCCCCAGATGGCCCTCCAGCCAATGGCTGGGCTACACATGCCTCATGCCTTTCCCAAAGGTTGGGGCAAAAAGCTCACCTCCTAGACACATTTGGGAACAGTGGACTATTAAAAATCTTACTTATTTATGTATGTATTGCACTTTTATACCGCCCCTTATATAAAATCTCTGGGCAGTTTACAAATTTAAACACAACAATTAAAGTCTTAAAACATATAAACCAAGTAGTAATGGCTCTTCCAAGTGATTCTGCTACTTGTGCAGATCCATCCCAAGTTTTTTCTTTATTATTTTCCCTGCTTGAGCAAGAACATGATAGACATCTGATTTTAACTGATCATATTAGTATACTTAGGATTTCAAGGGCTTCCAATCCCATCCTGAACATTTTAGTTGGAAATAAGCCCTACTGAAATAAATATGTGTTAAATGTTGGAATGGTAATATAATTTTGTCTGCTGAGTTAAATAAAAAAAACCTTAGCATGCCTCTTTCATAGGATCTACTGAATTTTATGTCCAAGCAAATGCATTTGATACTCCTCTCTGAGTAGGTGTCTTTTTGCTAATCCTCTTTCAATGCAGCAATTATTGCTGCCAGATAGGTGCTAAGTGCAGCTTTCCAAAGAGATCAGAGCATCATTCTTTAACACATTGCCCTAAACAGCACAAGATAAGAATTGCCTCTCTTTGGGAGCAACAGCACTGAGCTCTCCGGATGGGTACGCATCTAGCTTTGTTTAAATCAATCCAATAACTATCACTGCCCAGAACTGCCCCTGCGAACTACACATGTTCTGCTAATTGGGGGGGGGGGTCAAAGCTATATTTGTACCCCAATCCCAAGACCCCTTTCTTTCGGGGGACACACATCGAAACAATTATTTAAGACTGAAGAATGAAAGAGCACTGTTGAATTTTTCAGTGTGTGCTGTAACAAGATTTCACTGCCCTTGGGAAGCGTTTTGTAAATTATTATTTGGCTCTCCCTGTGGAATTTTCTTTATAGTCCTTATGGTGGGGGCGGGGGACACTGGTTGGTCCCCAATTCTGTGCACCACGTCCCTACACTAAAAGGTCTTTGCCCTAATCCCAAACTATTCATCCCAACACTTCAGCCTCCATCAATAGACTTACGATGATTTTTAATGCCTTCCTTGAACTTGCCTTGTCTTCTATCAAGCAGCCAGAAGTGTTTTTTTATCAGGAATAAGATTCAAAGAGCCTGCCCTGCAGCAATCCCATCGTGCACTTCTTTGTCAGAATCCTAATGACGATTTATATATACATAAGAGACAATCTCCAGCTGTAATACTGAAAAGCTTCTGGGGGTCTATACAGTTCCTTGACCCCAGACCTATTTTTATATTTTGATCTCAGGGAGGGTGCTGCCCAACTTTCAGAATCCTCCAGTTATCCCTGCGGTAACAAAGCGCTAGCTTAACTGGTAGTAGCAAGACTTAAAACAGGGCACTCAGGATCAAAGTGCCTAACAAACTAGAGCATTAGCCACTGTGTCAGCCCTTGAGAGAGTCACATTAAACTGCACCAGGAATATGGCTCCGTTAGCTTCATTTAAGAAACAGTCACTAAACATGCATGTTCTTTGGAGGTAATATATCTGAATGGCTAATTTTAGCCTGAGTACCTGAAATAAGGTTTTGTTTAGATGTAGAATGTTATTAATAAAGTGGCTGTTCATAAACTAAAAATGCAGGTCAGATATCAGCAATGAGGATGGATTTTTCAACCTTTCAATTGCTTTACAGAGCTCAGTTCAGAGCTTTAACCCTTACCGCCTAGGGCCAAAGTCACTCTTCCTTTCCTCTCGATGTAAGAAGCTTTTTCTCCATGCTGTCATCCTTGGGCTCACAGTTGCATGGTTTAGTGATACAATATCTCCAGATATTAGAGATGTTTTAGGAGGACCCTGAAGATGCACCTGTTTTCCCAGGCCTTCAACTGAGATTGTATTTTAAAGTTTTAATGTGTTTTTATCTATAATTTTTATCTTTTTATGAATTTTAAATGTGTTATATTGTATGTTTTAATTCTGTAAACCGCCTAGAGATTTTTATACTAGGCGGTATATAAATTCAATTAATAAATAATAAATAAATGTTTTCATATCAGATCATTCAAGGCTGCAATGGCTGAGAACAGTGGCTGGCATCCTCACTAACCATGCAGCCCTGTAAGGGTTAGAAGTGGCCCCAATGATGAGAGCTTCCAGAGCTCTGCAACAGTGATTGCATGAGGGGGCATTTCCCCAATATCTCCTTCCCCCAGAAGTGCCCTGCACCCACCAAAAACATGTCCCTGAGGGCTGCACAGCAGGGCACTTCTGGGGGAGGGAGCAATCATTAAAAAATCCCCCCTTGCATGATCACTATTGTGATGCTCCATAAGCTCTTCACAAGACACTTCTTCCTGTTGTTCAGTCACACAGTTAGTATGGATGTCAGCCAGTTTAGTATGATTCCAGAAATTAATGCCAGCTGCATCAGCACAGTTGCTCCTCTTTCTCCATAGTCTGAGCAAAGGTAATGAAGACCATAATCATGGTTAAATGATCAGAGATAGCCATGGCATCAGAAATTATCTCCCCCTACCTTCTTTGTTTTCTGACCCACATTCTACCATGGTACCATAAACATAGTCAAAGCTCATGTAGGCACTGGCCTTGACCATAATTAAGCCTAGTAAGGGTTTCTGTTATCTAGTTTCTAAATTGTGCTTCAAACCCTGGTTTCAATAATAGCAAACCTAGTTACTATTAACTATGGTTAATGGTGGTGCTGCTGCAATCCTTAATTACTGTTAAGGCCAGAAAAGGAAGGTTGGGGTACATTAAGAGAGGAGAGAAGTTCAAAGGAGGGAAACACAATCATGTGGCCTTCTCTTGCTTTCTTAACCGTGGTTGCAGGATTGGCTACATTAGGCCTGCACCAGCCTTAAATGGTCATGAGGACAAGAAGATCAAATGGCCAAGAATGCTTGCAGAGGGGAAGGCAGCCAGAGTGAAGTGCCTGTGACCTGGGCTAAGGAGTAAAACTGCATAGAAATTTTGAATATGGTTGAACATACAGCTGACACAGTGCAGTTCACGTGCTTTTGCATTTTTCACCGTGCTGGTTTCCTATCCAGCCATACTACAGAGAGATCACATGGACATTGGTGAAAGTGGGAGGGAATAGACAGGTAGAGGGCACCAGAAAAACCACTGCAGAACACAAGAAAAACTTTCCACACAGTTTCATTACTAAACTTAGGGTCAAACTACATATTAGGAACTACACTGGGAATGACCCTGAATTCTTCCTCAGCTATTTATTTATTTATTTATTTATTTGATTTCTATGCCGCCCTTCCAAAAATAGCCCAGGGTGGTTTAGCGGGCCTGAACTAGATTGGGATTATGGGTAATGGAGAGAGAGGTTTTTTGCCCTGCCATGGTCCCAGTCTGAATTGAGCTTGCTATTCAGGGGAGACCAATGGGGCTTTTCCTCCTGGGACAATATCAGCAAGAGAGCAATCTGGATTGGGAATAAAGCAGAGGCAATGTATTAAAGCCCCCATCTTCCCCTGCCTGCAGCTGTTATTTAGTAAAGAAACATTTAATGCAGCATTTGAAATGAAGTTTACTTTTTCCAAAAAAAGGCTGTCAATTCAAAGCTTCACATAAGCCTGCAAACTGCAAAAAAAGAGTCTTGGACTGCAAACTGTCTACCCTTTACTTGAAAGGAATAAGGGGTGTTGATGAGAGAGACCTGATAAGTCTGGATTAAGAAAAACATAGGGAGGCTAAGGTTCTGTCAATGAACTGACACTTCATTTTCCCTCCATTGTTGATGACCTGAAAAGTAGCATACTAGCAACTGGGATGATCACATGAAGGCGGGAAAACACAACAGTTCGGCTTCAAACAGGACAAAGTCTATTCTTACAATGCCATTCCTTAAATCCAGATATTAGAGAGGAGGGCGGGGGAAGCAATGAGAAAAAAGCAGCTCACTCTTGGATAGCTTACTGGGGATACCGCAAAAGATTATGCTAATCAGAGCTTCATTGTCCTCCGCAAAATGTTTTCATACCAAGTCTTTTATCTGTGGAAGAAGGGATGCACAACCTCTCAACTCCATGACAGTGAGCACTTTCTGTGTGGTTTCTGAGTAATTAACACCAGCCCTGGACCTTTTCATTTTTGCTACTCAAGCTTATGGCCTTTTAAAGATACCCACAGGGGAGCGTCCCACACCCTTTGCAAGTGGCCTAAGTCATAGTCCCAGCTTATCCCTTGATATAGAGAACATCTGCCAATTGCCAAAAGGCATCAAAAAAGATTTGCTAAATCGTACACATCAGCCTCAAATTCCAAGAGGTTAATTTGGAAATAGGAACATTGAAAACTATAGGTCACTATAATTTTAAAATTGCTGTTCTACAATAAAATGCAGATACATTGTTCTCCAATTTGTCCAAATTATACAGGCATGTACAATCAGATTAAGGAACTGTCAGCCCAATTCTCAAACCATTCCATCAGCCCAGGCCCACTCACATTAGTTTATGCAGGATCACAACCATTTCCCCCCATATTCTGCAAAGAAAGTATACAAAAATCCAAGACTTTTGTAGGCCAAAAAAAAAAATATCTACAAAAACCCAGTCTCAGCACATCAAGTAGCTGAGATTTTGACTTACATTTCTACTTTGTTTTTCAGTATTGATGTCAGGAAAGGTATATTTTAAGGTATTAGGTTAAAACCCTTTTTGAAAATAAGCATTTACTATGAGAACTTGAACTTCTCATTAGGAACAGGAATAGATTATTGCTGTTGAATTTCAACCCTATTGAGATATGCAGCTGAACTCTTGATTCCTCATCCTATCTCTGATCACCCAATGCATTTGGCATTCAGTTGGTCAACACAGCACCATAATTTAATATGGACCTAACAATGGGTCTAAACTTGCAGAATGACTGCCATGGTAATGTGGGTTTTTTTTTTACGTTTTATGGATTTTACTTTTTAACCGATTTTAAGGTTTCAAATGGGATTTTCGTGGAGTTACCTTGTATTTTAACTTTTGTACATTGCCTTGGGATGCCTTATGGAAGGCAGTATAAAAACTGAACAATAAATAAATAAATGTGGAATGTGTGCCACTGCTTGACTCCAGCCTGAGCAGTAATGCTATCTCACTCTAGAGTGGGGGGAACAGTTTAGCTGGGGGAGTCAACCTAAAGCCCTGACACCTGAGTCTGTCAGCTGGAAGACCCCAGAACCAGAGACCCTGGATTCATCACATACAAAAGTCCCATTCACATGTTATGTTGAACACTCATACAAGTATACCGTGTACAATGATACCGATTTGTACACGGGTACAGTCATTCACATGCTATCTTGAACACAGATACATCAGCACTCTTCCTATCTGTCCCATGCATTTGAAGGGCCTGTACTCAGGTTTATTTATTGTTAATTTATTTATTTATTTTATTGTTAATGTGTATACTGCCTTTCATTAAAACAATCTCAAGGTGTAATTTTTCACACAGAAAAAATTAAAAAAGACTATAACGATTACACAATTAAAATATTAAGCTAGAATATAAAAACATAGATCTGACTAAAAAGATTTAAAATACAAGAACAATATAACCATACAAAATACAAAGCAGCAGCAGTAGAGACAATCATATAAAAGCCTAGGTAAAACACCAAGATTTCACACGTTTTCTAATAACTGTGATGGAGACTAAGGAGCGAATAGCCACTGGGAGAGCATTCCAGATTCTGGGAGCAGCAACAGAGAAGGTTCACTTATAACATGAATGCAGGTAGAGTCATTCACACAAACACATGTATGAGTATACAGACATCTGTACACTTGTACGGCATAATGTCTGAATGGCCTAATGTCTGAACCCAAGCCCCCACAATGGACCAGCCTTTTTCATGCCTCATATCTCACTCTCCCCCAAGTCTGTAAAACAATGACAGCATCAGGCCAGGAAGGACTTAATGGAGCAGAGAAGTGCTAGACTCCAGGTCAGAAGACTTCCCCTTTAATTCTCTCTGCTCTCCAGGCATAGAGGCAGAGTCTGGAAGGAGTATTCTGAGCCTGGAGGCATTACAGGCCTCATTCCAACTCTAGCCCTTGTCAGAGCAAGGTGTTCACTGGGAGCTATCCAGAGTGCTGCAACTCTAAAGCAGGCTCCTAATTTTAGGACAGGTCACGATGACAGGATTGTTTCCTATGGTTAGGGCATAACCAGTGGCGCAAAGGCAGTGGTGCAACTTCCTTAAGACTGCCGAATGTGGATTCTTGTTGCTCTTTCCACTGCAAAGCAATGGTAGCAGGGCATTTGTACTGTTTCTTGTCTCCATCATAAGGCTCTGAGGCTGAAAATCCCCAACCAGTGGGAATAGCAAGTCTAGTATACAAGTGCAGAGCTTCCTTGCATCTCCATGTTCTGGTTGTCAGCCACAGCTGAACCACTGAAATGGAAGTTATTCACCATCCTGAGTATTTTAAAGAAAGATGATATAGAGTTGCAATCAAAGCAATAAAAATGTCTGTAGCCCTCTGTCAGAGCAGTCAGATCCTGAGCCAAGAGATGTCATATGACCTTTTGAAAGTGGAGATGAGCTTCACTGCTCACCAAACACACATGAGTGATCTTCCATGTACCCTCCTCTAGGCATCAGGACAATTGGAAGTTAACTCGTGCCAGCCACTCCAAGGTACAAGCAAGCTCATCTCAGCTTTTACCTAAGTAATTTTTTCCCCCTGGGCAACCACGTAAACATTCACCCCAAGCCCTAAAGCCTAAAAAATCTAAAAAGAATTAGAAAAGGTATGCCACCTATGTTAAGTATATTAACTCTGAAGATGGGGAGAGCAATGGGGCTGTAGGAGCTAAATAATTATAACTGAATTATAAAGAATCAAAGTAACTTCTTTAAAAGTTAAGAAATCCAGTTACAAGAACTGAAAAGTCAAACTAGTTGCATTGAAACATCCAAAGAAAGGGCATTTATTGTACATTATTCTCAAGGCTGGACCTTTGCTAAGATACAATGTCCCTTCTGGGCAAACTGACTTTAGGGGGACCAGGTTGTTTCCACAGCTTGTAGCACTTGACTCATACTCAGTTCCCAGGTTTTTGGTTTTCAAACCATTCCTTTCCTGCAACCCGTCATATGCCCTTTTGATTTATAATCAGTCAAGCCACACTGTGTGTCTCCTGACGTACTTCTCAGTCATAGCAAAGGAAATCTGCTAAGCTACTTTGACCCATTTTCTCCACTAGCAGGAAAGATCAAAGGCACTTCCTGTTGGCATGTCAGGTACCCAACTCACAGTTATTTCCTTCAGGCCCAAAGAATGATTCAGATAGAAAGACTAACTGAACCCAACCCTGTGAAGCTATTACAGAAAACTCCATTGCATCTGGTCACCCTAGCATGGCTTTTGTGCAGATTCATTTTACGCCTTCATTGAGGAGGATCTGCCTTCCTGCATTTTTAGTTTCGCCTGGAGGCACGGCCTGCAACACATGAAGGTCCTCTGTAGACCTTGTGTGCATCCTTAATCATCCTTAATTATTAAAGTTGCTATCTCATCCTCATATAGGAAAGATGACCCATTCATCTATGACTGTGGGGAGAAGTGCAGCCCAAATGTGCATAGATTTGGATTTTATTGAGATACAAAGCGATTCTGACTTTTCTTAAAGATAGCTCCATTTTACAATTAGTAGTAAACAATTAATTGAAAAACAATAGAATTTTTATAACAAACAACTGTCGCATCCTATTAAATCTTGTATTACTTTCTAATCTTCATTTTTGCACATTGAGTAGGTTTAAAGACAAGTATTGTCTCCGAAGCCATTTGAGTGTAGTTTCTCTGAAAACCAGAAGCCAACCATCCTCCGAGTCATCTGTGCAATTTTAAGGAATTACATTGTCAAAAGAGATATGAAGATCCAGAGAGGAGAAAGGCCCAACATTGCTATGAAAACACCACTTACAGGCTGCCTAGAGTTTTACTTGCTATAAGCTGTTAAGGCCACATGAAACCTGCAATACACTGTTAGATCTTTACAAATATCATGAAATCTTTTTCGGATATCCAAAAAATCCTAAACTGCTTGAATCTTTTGTCTCACAGCACTGGGGACTGACCCATAATCTCTTTCCCAGCCAGCCGACCAATTCCGAAGCCAACTTTGTCGCTGACTCCAACAGCTGCTTAAATTCACCAGAGGGGATACCAGCAATCCTACTTCTAAAAGAACACCACAAGGCTTACGTTCGTGATGCCTTGAGGAGGCCCTGAAAGGAAGGTCAAAGGTGAAGAAAAAGATAAAGTGCCGTACAAGAAGATCAGTAAAGTTGAATCTTCTTGATGAAAAACTCATGTCTGTTTCTTCATGATGCAAACAACATAACTTCATTTCAAAAAGCTTCAGGTTTCCCCACCCCTTCTTAGTCTTCTTCATCTTCATCTTTTTTTTTTTTTTTGGGTCAAGCCACTGTGCATCTAAAAGCCTTATTCAGTTGTTCTTGTCACGAGTACTTTGTCTGACACTGGCTGCATTACTCTTGTAAACAGAGGCAGCATCAAAGTGAGAGCACATAGAGTCACATCAGTGGATTAAGGCCTTCTGCATGATAAAGTAGCTACCTAGGGTGGGATAAACCTAATATGTGAAAGAATGTTATTGAGGAGGAAGAAAGTGCCAAAACTCCGTCATTCTCTCCGTAATGTCCTAATCTAATGCCTGACACTGAGGCCTTAGGCCAGTGTTAGTGTTAATCAATGAAATACCCATCTGTGTTCCCTGTCCTTATCGCTATTTAAAACTAGCCTAAACTCAATTATTTTCCCTTAGAGACCAAGATGGGATATTAAGTAGAGTGAAAGGGATTGCGTTCCACAAAGAAATCCCAGTGTTCAAATGCAGAGGTGTCAACACTGCTGACTAAATTTCAGTTAAACAGAGATTAAACGCCAGTTCTTTGGACATGAAACGTTGCCAAAAAAAAAAAAAAAAAGATTAAATCTAGTTCAAAATCCTTCATTTTAAGAGAGATGCTGGTTTGTTAGGGTTTTTTTTTAAAGAAGGCCACAACCGAGCAACATAATCAACTTATGTAAATTTTGTTCCCTGCTATATGTTATTTCTTCTTAGCAAAAAGCACTGCACAGTAAACATCAGACAAGCACGTTCAACTAAAGCAGTAGGAAAGCATAGCCTCTGACTGTTCCCCAAAGCTACAATGAGCAACATAGACATTTTCAGATACATAATGGTTATCCGAGGACTGTGTAATTTATCCCATGAGTGAACGACACATCTCATAACTCAAAGACTGCTTCAGACCAGAATGAATTATGAAGGTGTTTGTCACAAGTGGGTTGAATCCATCATCCCATGGATACTCATTACTGTACTTTTTGGTGCATACCCCGTTGATCTAAAATATTAACTCCTTGTTTATTTTTATAACTATTTTGATTTTTTAAAAGCTTTCTCCTTTAAAAAAAGATTTAAAAGAAAAAAGAAAAGACAAATCTATAAAGACAGATGGCAGCCCCTTGCCCCTGACAAGATATAGACAGATGGGAAGAATGCCAGTTGAGAATGGGTCAAAATTAGAAAAGCTCATGGAAATTAGGTTGTTTGCAGCGGCATTTCTCTAACTTGCAATTCAGTGCTTTAACATCAGTCTGGAAGTTTAGGAGAAAAACTTGATAAGCTTTTAATATATACAGTACAATCCAAGATGGACCAACATCACACCTTGGATTGTGGAGACAACACTATTATCCATATCTGCTATGTTGAAGATTAAGCATCCTGCACAACTAGAAAGCCCCCAAACACAAAGATGTACTGATGTAATTCCTTAGTTTATATTTATTTAGCTTTGGACAAAGTGCAATAAAACAATATAAAATCACAAGTAAAATAATATCAAGTACACTCAAAGCAATAAAAAGATCTCTGCAGCACAGAGTAATTAAAACCAATTAAAAATCAGTTCTGTACAAGAGTAAAAGCTTTCTGAAGCTTTAAAAAAAAGGGGGGGGTCTTCCATTTCCACTTGAAACAGGAGAAAGAGGGAGCCAGTCGAACTTCCCTAAAAAGGAATTTCCATAGGTGAGAAGGCCCTGCCTCTGGTAGTTACCAATTGAATTTCTACTAGTGATAGACCAGAGAGCAGGGCCTCTGGGACTGCTCTTATTGTTTGGGTAGGTTCCCATGGGAGCAATTGGTCATTTAGGTAGCCAGGTTCAGGCTGCTTAGGGCTTTAAAGTCTAAAGCAAACATTTGGGCTCAAAAGCATATTGGAAATGAACGATGGAAAGGTAAGTACAGGGGATGATTGGAGTTGTAGTCCAATATCATCTGGGTACCCCTGAATTTGGGTAGGGTGAAGAAAGGGTGGGGAAAGAATGTTTAATGGACTGGGCCTGGGAAGACCTGAGTTCAAATCACAGTTCAGAGATGAAGCTGGCTAGGGGATTCAGGGCCAGGCACACTTCCCTCACAGCCTAACCTACCTCACAGGCCGAGTGTGAGGATAAACGTAACCATGTCTGCTGCTCTTGGGATATAAATGTAAATAAATAGCTATAGTCAAGGGGAAAATCTCATTGTAGCAAGAAGGGGGGGGGAAATAAGGTCTTTTGCCATGCAAAACTGCAGCAGTGTGGTGGAGGGAGCTGATACTTTGAACTGGAAGATGCGAACTTGCAGCAGGAAGGCGAGGGAAAGTCTGACTAGTTCCCATTGCAGAGTCACAGCAGTCGAGGATAGCTCACAAGTGGCAAAAGCTGCAGCAAGAGAGGGGCGACAGTAACCCCACAAGAGGGCTGACTTCCAAATCCCAGAAATGCAGCCTCTCAGGAAGAAAGGGGAAGATCCAGCCGGCAAAGTTACAGCAGTTTGCCACAGGGTGTGTGTGTGTGTGTGTGTGCGTGAGTATATGTGTTTTGAGTTGAAAAATTGCAGCAGGAAGGTGTGGGGGAGTGAGGTGGCAATTCACAGATGCAGACTTGCAGCAGGGGAGGGCATGCGATCTCCTCTCCCAAGGGAATGCCTCTCAATCCCAGTTGCAGGGGAGCAACAGCAGGAAAGAGGGCCTGCCTTCACCAGCAGGGCCATTCTTATGTTAAGTATAATATGTATGTTAAGTATAATATGTTCCAGCTGGATTATTTTCAGCAGGGTACTGGTGAAAATAATGGTCTTTAATAGCCACTCCCTGTATGGTATATTGCAATACTCAGTCGGCATGTAACCAGTGCATGAGGTAACTGAAGCCAGCACTTATATAGCACACTTTTAGAGCTCAGGACAGCAAACAACATTTTACTATATTAGCATTTTAAAAATAAATATAAACCTCAAAAGAATAATTACAGCAATAATAATAACAATATAATAATGGTATAATGATAATGGTATCTTAATTATGCAGGCATTACCATGTTTGTATAATATCCTAAACAGTAAACAGCAAAATATGTATGAATTCTGCCTCTGAACAGCCTAGGGTTCCATACATTTTGGCTAACTTTGGTGGCTAAGTTTATTTGTGGTCACCAGAAGACTTCTCTGCATGTCACAACACAAGGCAAGAGCAAACCTATCCCCTGAGTTCTCTGTTTTCTCAGAAAAATTAGAGGAGTGGCAGAATCTCAACCATCGCATGCAGCATAAAATAAGAAATCCTTTCCATTCTGATTTTTATGTTATACAACTGCCACAGGTTCTGAGAAATGCTAAATATCTGGGCATCACTGATGAGCTGACAGCCATTTTTGTGGCTGTTAGAAAAGTCAATAACATTGACACCTCCCTCAGTAGAAACCTGTTTATGTTTTGTCACGGTTCTGACTTCCTTTTTTTAGTGGACTGTAGGCAGATAACCTGGATAGTGCAGGGAGGAAAAGGAGAAGGAACTCCCAGAGGGATGCAGATCCCATGACATGAACACCCAGAAAAAGTTATGGAATCTCATCAGAAATCAGTGCAGGTGGCAAAAATCAGATTGAAAATGTTCTTATGTCCCTGCACCCGCCATGAAGTTGGGCCTAGTGTTCTGTATTAACTGACCTTAGGGATTTGGTGTTATGCATGGGCAAACAAAGCTTCCTGTTGTTCGCACAGAAGATCTTTCATTAGATCATAGGGATGTGCAAATTGATTTGGGTACAAATTGATTTGTACCCGAATCTAGCTGATTCGGGTGACTTGGAGACAAAACAAATCACCCCTGTGGTCCATTGGCTAGATTCGGGTACAAATCAAACCGCGCCTGATTCAATTCGAATCAATTCAAGATTCGGATCCCTCCTATTAATTCCCCCAGATTTCCAGATATCATTTAAAAAAACAAGCTAAGCTCTAGCCCTTGTAGAAGTGGAGTTATGGAGCAAAATGTGTAGTCACTATTTTTCAAGTGTTTGAATTCTTGGGTTTATAATAACTTTCCCTCAATGAATCCATATGAGGATTCATTACACACCTTAATTTCTTCTATTCATTTTGACTGTCTTTTGGACAGTGAGACATAGGAACATAGGAAGCTGCCATATACTGAGTCAGACCATTGGTCTATCTAGCTCAGTATTGTCTTCACAGACTGGCAGCACCTTCTCCAAGATTGCAGGTAGGAATCTCTCTTTCAGCCCTATCTTGGAGATGCCATGGAGGGAACTTGGAACATTCTGATGCTCTTCCCAGAGCAGCTCCATCCCCTGAGGGGAGCATCTTACAGTGCTCACACTTTGAGTCTCCCATTCATATGCAACCAGGGCAGACCCTGCTTAGCTAAGGGGACAAGTCATGCTTGCTACCACAAGGCCAGCTCTTCTCCCATGACAGTGCCAACTGTCAACTGCCATCTGCCAACTACACCCCACTCTGACCTGCAAGGTACTCAGTTTATGTTCTAAGATTTTTTTCAAGTGTTTAGGCTCTTTGGTATCTAATAACCTTTCCTCATAATGAATCCCTATGAGGATTCATTACACACCAAAGAGTCTAAACACTTCAAAAATTCCTAAAATACAAACTGAGTATTCAGTGGCCTGTGGGCTGGGGGGTAGTTAGAACATGGGATGCCACTAATTCCCCACCCCCACCTGCAAAGCAGTGAGGTAACAATAAATAGAAGAAATGAAGTTGTGTAATGAAGACACCAAAGAAACTAAACATTTCAAAAATACCTTAAAAATAATTGAGTACCCCAGTGTATATGTGTTGGTGGGGGGAGTTGACACATGGCAGCTGACAGTTGGCACTGTCCAATGATAGTCAAAATGAACAGAAGAAATAAAGGCATATAATCCTCATAGGAATTCATTATGAGGAAAAGTTCTTAGACAACAAAGAATATAAACATTTCAATATTCCTAAAAATTAAAATGAGTACCCCACTGCCTTGCAGGCAGGGGGTGGGGTGTAGTTGGCACATGGCAGTTGACAGTTGGCACTGTCCAGTGACAGTCAAAATGAACAGAAGAAATGAAGGCGTGCAATGAATCCTCACAGGGATTCATTATGAGGAAAAGTTATTATAGACTAAAGAATCCAAACACTTGGAAAATAATGAACGCACATTTTGCTCCATAACTCCACTTCTACAAGGGCTAGAGCTTAGCTTTTTAAAAAAAAATAAATTGAAAGTTGGAGATCCGTGTTAGGGTTAGGATATGGTGACTTCGATTCACCATTTGAGAACCTCTGAATCTAAAAGCCTGGGCACGAGCTTGGAAGGTCACCTGAGTCCAAGAGCTGCTGCCACCGTGCTTGCACACCAGAGTGTAGCAGGTGTTCTCCCACCCTCTCTCACAGAGCTCACCTCTGCGCCCCCTCCCGACTCCCCTGCACGCACCAATCACAGCAGCCTGCCTTTTTGAGCCACGCAGCTCACGTAGTCCCACATGCTGCTCTTGTGGCACTGCGAGGTGAGCCAAGGCAGCCCTTCTCCCTCCCTCCACTGCATCGCCCTCACCGCGGCATGATCCCGGCCAGAGGTTGTCCCCCCTGCCCAGCGAGGTCATAAAGTGGACCGCTGTCTTCCACCGGTGGTGCAGACCAGGGGGGTATAGGGGCCAAGGGACCACAATACACCACCTATGCAAGAGGGAAACAGCGTTCCCTCTCAAGTTGCCTTGGCCACAACAGGCAACTGGTTTTAAATTGGTTGGGATTGGACACGAACCGCACTGGGCATCAAATCCCCAGGATCACTTCATTCCAGTGCCATTCATCCAATGACCCTTTTGCATGAACGTACAAAAAGGTATCTTGCCTCTCCCCCACACCACGCCTCCGCCCTCTGCCACTTAGCCCTCCTTGGTACGCGTGCTTGCTCCCCCTCCCCCGAGAAATGTCCACCTGCACTCCCTTTATGCAAAGCCCGAGCCAAGGCGGCCCTCCTCCCTCCCTCCGCCGCTTAGCCCTCACCACGGCATGATCCCAGCCAGAGGTTCGCGCGGTCACAAAGGGGACCGCCATCTTCCATCGGCGGTGCACACCAGGGGGTTACAGGAGGCCGAGGGACCACAAGGCCCCACCGATGCAAGAGGGAAACAGTGTTCTCTCTCAAGGCACCTCGGCTGCAACAGGCAGCTGGGTTTTATTCAATCAACCTTTGGCTGCAAACAATGAACATGCAAGAACCAGTAGCCCTTCAAGTGGCACCTACTGCCATACCATCTAGAGTATAACCTGGAAAACGCCCAGGTAAAAATGGCTAATGATAGAGTAATAAATGAGCTAGTTCTCAGAAGAGCTGCTCTCATTGGGGGTGGGCGGATGCTTTCCATGTGTATACTACCCTTAGAGGTCCCACAATTTAGTTACTCAACTGGAATAAAATTGTTTTGCGAAGGCTGACACTGTTCTGTTTTGATGATGAACCTCAGAAAAATTAGCGGCAGTGCTTTTTCTCGTAGCGAGGGAATATGGAGCAGTGCTTCCACCAGTGATCTTAATAGGTGTAGGGCCAAACATAGGAGAGGTATTTGCCCATGTAGGCTGGAGCGAGACCATGTAGAACTTTTAAAAGAACCCTTCAAAGGAACTAACACCACCACCTATGTGAACATCCCTTTTAAATGCTAAAGCTTGCCTAGTAACAGCTAGTTAGAAACATTGGATGCCATTGTGCGGTGACTGAAGGGAGAAAGGAATCTCCTCTCCCATCTGTAAGAACCAGCAGGAAGTGGTGGAGACAGGGGGCAGTGACTCATTCAGCAGTGTGCAAGCACATGGTTGCTGGTTAGAGAACTACCCCTGTGGAGCAGGAGCAACCTTGCCATGAGAGTGCCTAGCCGGTCTTTATCTATGTTCCCCATTGTGTAATACCTCACATGGGTATAGTAGAATATGTTTCAACTGTCATTACTCCCAGGAACTGTTGGCATTAAACAAACAGTTTAACTTCCTCCATATGGCTGTATGCCTGAGGATGGATCAGCTGCTGTGCACAGAGGAGTGGTCAAACTTCTGGACCAGTCTCAAAAATATCTGGACACCCAGTGTAACAAGACAGAAATCCCAACCACCATCTACATCTGCTCTCATTTATTTTATTTAAGGTTAAATTTCTGTTTGTTTTTGCAGTCCCAGACCTTCTGAGGAACCAGCTTGTGGCAGCCTGATTGCTATCTTATTCCACGTGTGCCTTCTACCCAAGTGCTTGACTAGTTCCACCTGTCCCTAAGACCAGAGATCTCTTGTGAGAGGCAAGATTTCTTGAGCCCTTGGCAGCTTATATTGGAGGAAGGCACACCGGAGGCATAGCTGACAGTGGAGGCAGCAGACTGCCTGTAGGTGGCCGCCAAAGACGGTCATCAAAGGTGGGGTGGTTTTTGGTTCCTGGCCTTCGGTGTGGGACTGGGGTCTGGGGGGGAGTTATATTAGGGTGGGGTTGGAGGTCTGGGTTGAATGTGGTTAGTCCTCCTTTTATTGGGTTGTGCCAGGTAGGGATGTGCAAACAGGTTCCACATCGAACTTGTTCCAAGTCGAACCAGTTCAGTTTGATTGGGGTCGAACTGAACCATCCCTTGTTCAGTCCAACCCCGGACCAAACAACCCCCAACTGTTCGGGGGTTGGGGAGGGGGAACCTCTGTGCACGCACACACACCCGCCAGCTCCAACAACTCCCCTGAAGGGGGTAAGTAAATAATAATAATATTTTTACTTTAAAAAAATATTCGTGAACCCCACCAAATTGAACTGGGGAGGCTCAAGGGGGTGCCAGACTGAACTGGTTTGTTTCGGGTCTGGTCTGGACTTGAACCGAACCAGACCAGCCGGTTCCGTACACATCGCTAGTGCCAGACCTTTTGTTGCCATGTGTTTGGGTTCTCTTAGGCAGGGTGGTGTGGTGTGTGTGTGTGGGGGGGGTGTCCGGCAGCTCTGGGGCAGCTATTACTGTTGTGGTGGGGAATAGAAGAATTGATGTTGGCACAGCAGCTGACCATTACAGAGGAAGGGAAACTAGTAATTTAGTAACTGTTTCCACTTCCAGCTGCCCTGTCAGCTCTCTGGCCTTGGGGATCAGTTCCAACTTCCCACAGAACCTAACCTTGCTCCTCTGCAATGCCAGGTCGGTTCAGAATAAGACCGAAATCATCCATGACTTGATCATGGATGAGGGAGCTGACCTGGCTTGTATAACTGAGACCTGGATGGGGGAGGCTAGTGGCCCAGTCTGGGTCCAGCTTGTTCCACCAGGCTACTCTGTTGTGCAGCAGGCTAGGGGAAGTGGGCAGGGGTGGTGGAGTGGCTGTGGTCCATAAGGATACCATTTCCCTTACCAGGGCCCCTGTGCAACAGTTGAATTATATTGAGTGTGTCTTTCTGAGGCTGGCAACTAGGGCTAGATTGGGGATTCTGTTGGTGTACCGTCCACCCCACTGCCCAACTGACTCCCTAAATGAGCTGATGGAGCTGGTCGGAGTTGGTGTTGAAGTCACCCAGACTTTTAGTTCTGGATCGGGGGGTGTTCCGTGGGTACTGGATCCTGTGGTTTCCCCATGTCATGAACAGACCGCTACTTGGTTAAGGTTGGTTTCACAGCCACAACCCAGCCCTGCAGGGGTGGAGAACCTGTTAAGATGGTCCGCCCAAGATGGCTGCTGGACCCAGTAGGATTCCAAAAAGCCTTGGAGGGTTTTAATGTTGGTCCTGCCAGTGATTCTGTCAATGCCCTGGTGGGAACCTGGAACAGGGAACTCACCAGGTCAGTAGACATGATCTCTCCTAAACGTCCCTTCTGATCTGCTTTAAAAGTGGCCCCTTGGTATACAGAGGAGTTGCGGGGTCTGAATCAGCAAGGTACGCGACTGGAGCACAAGTGGAGGAGAACTCAGCTTGAATGTGACAGGACACAGCATAGAGCTGTTTTGAAGGTTTATGCGGAGGCGGTGCATGCAGCAAAAAAAACCAATTATGGCCTGTGTGCATTGCTTCTGCAGGTTCACATCCAACAGAGCTGTCCTGGGTTGTGAGGAGTTTGATTCAGGCTCTGTCAAATTCAAAGCAATCCCTGGAGACTTTGTTCTGCTGCGATGCTTTTAATGGGTTCTTTGCAGACAAAATCTCTTGTATTCGGGCCAACTTGAACTCCACTCTTTTTGCAGAGTCTATTAAGATGGTGTCCAGCAATCCCTCTTACAGTGTTTGGATCAGAGCGAGATTGGATCAGTTTCAGTCTGTGATGCCTGGGGCAGTGCGGCCTACCACTTGTTCTCTGGATCCTTGCTCGACTTGGCTGCTTCTTTCTAGCAGGGAAATTGTTTTAGATGGCCTAGTTAATATAATTAACTCATCACTGAGGGAGGGTAGGATGCCTCCTTGTTTGAAGGAGGAAATGATTAGACCACTTCTTAAGAAGCTTTCCCTAGATCCCTCAGTGATGGATAGTTATATGCTGGTCTACAATCTCCCATGGTTGGGCAAGGTGATTGAGAGAGTGGTGGCTAACCAGCTCCAGGCAGTTTTGGAGGAAACCGATTATCTAGAACCATTTCAAACTGGCTTTAGAGCGGGCTATGGGGTTGAGTCTGCCTTGGACGGCCTGATGGATTACCTTTACCAGGGAATCAACATGGGGAGGGTGACTGTTGGTTCTATTGGATCTCTTGGTGGCATTTGATACCATTGACTATGGTATCCTTCTGGATTGTGAATTGGGGATAGGAGGCATTGCTTTGCAGTGGTTCTATCTCAGGCAGATTCCATATGGTGGAGCTTGGTGACAGTTCCTCTTTAAAACAGGAGCTATTATACGGAGTCCCTCAGGGCTCCATTCTGTCACCAATGCTTTTTAACATTTAAATGAAGCTGCTGGGTGAGGTCATCAGGAGATTTGGTGCAGGGTGTTATTAGTATGCTAATGACACCCAAATCTATTTCTCCTTGTCGTCGTCGTCATCATCCTCATCCTCAAGAAATGGCATTCATGCCTACGGACAGTAAATGGGCTGGATGAGAGATAACAAATGGAAGCTGAATCCAAGCAAGATGGAGGTGCTCATTGCGGGGGATCGGAATTTAAGGGATTAATTAGATCTTCCTGTGCTGGATAGGGTTACACTCCCCCAGAAGGAACAGGTACATAGCTTGGGAGTGCTCTTGGATCCAGGCTTCACACTGGTATTTCAGGTGGAGGCTATGGCCAGGAACGTTTTCTATCAGCTTTGGCTGATTCGACAGCTGCGTCCATTCCTTGAAGACAATGATCTCAAAACAGTGGTGCATCAGCTGGTAACCTCAAGGCTTGACTACTGCAATGGTTCTATGTGGGGCTGCCTTTGTATGTAGTTCGGAAAATTCAGTTAGTTCAAAATGCAGCAGCCAGATTGGTCTCTGGGGTAACCCGGAGAGACCATATTATGCCTGTCTTAAAACAGTTGCACTGGCTGCCAATAAGTTTCAGGGCGAAATACAAAGTGCTGGTTATTACCTTTAAAGCTCTGAATGGCTTGGGCCCTGGCTACCTTAGAGAGTACCTTCTTCGGTATGATCCCCATCGCTTGGTGAGGTCATCTGGAGATGTCCGTCTCCAGTTACCACTGGCATGGCTGGTGGCGACTCGGAACCGGGCCTTTTCTGTAGCTGCTCCTGGCCTATGGAATGCACTCCTGGCAGATATCTGCAGTTTAGGTTCACTGTCAGCCTTTAAGAGAGCCCTAAAAACTTATTTGTTTGGTCTGGCCTTCCAAGGTTTGTAAATTGATTTTAAATTGGTTTTAAATGGTTTTTAATTGTTTTAAATTGTTTTTATATTGTCTTTAACACTGTGTTTTAAATGGTGTATGTTTTTATGTCTTTTTTAATTTGTTGTACACCGCCCAGAGCCTTTGGATGGGGCAGTTTATAAATGTAATAAATAAATACATACATACATACATACTAGATCTGCCTTCTTGAGAAAGGGACACAGCTGGCGCACTAGCCAAAGCTGTGCAAAGGCAGCCCTGGCTCAGCCCTCCACCTGAGCTTCCAAAAGCAGCAATACCAAAAGCAGCAATAAAAATCCAGCAGTACCCCCAAGCTGCGTACTTGCTCCTTCAAGGGGAGTGCAACCCCATCCAGAACTGGTAGAATCTCCTCAACCTGATTGGCTCTCCCACTATGCAACATTACCTCCATCTTGTCCGGATTCAATCTCAGTTTATTAGCCCACATCCAACCTATCATGGCCTCCTCCAGCCCCCAATTCAGGACATCCACTCCCGCCACCTGCTGTCACCACCTCCTGTTCCTACCAGCCAGCCCAGCCACCCCCTCCTCTGGCCACCAGCCGGCATCCCTATTTCCCCCCGCTAATCCTATATGCCAGCTGTTCACAAACTCTTGCAAGAGCTGCCACACATGGGATTAGAGACGGGTACATCTTAGAGAAATAAATATATAGATTCTTTCCTATTCTTCTTTTTGTCTGATGAATGGCGAATTCACAAGTTTTTCATAATGGTCCAGTGAAGAAATCTCCCTGATTCGAGCTTTTTTAACATGGTGAAAAAAGCCCCAGCACAGCATTCCTCCTGTGGCTATTGCTGGTGACAATCTTATGTTCTTTCTTTAGATTGTGAGCCCTTTGGGGACAGGGGAGCCATTTCTCCCTCCTTCCCTCCCTGGAAACCGCTTTGGGAACTTTTGATTAAAAGCAGTCATCAAATATTTATCGTATCTGTTGTTGTCGAATCCATGAAAATTCTGACATGCAACTTGTTACTCTGTTCTAGAATATGGCAGGCATCATATCGACAAATGTTGGCACATTCAGTTGGCTTACCCTTATAACAGGTGGCTTTTCTACATAATACACTAGGGTCGTACATGGCAAGCCCAGCCCACACAGTGCTTTGCTAATTGGAGGTAACAGAACAGAAGCACCGTGGTGATTGGGCAGTGGGGAACAGATAGGGAAGAGGAGCAGGTAGGGGGTGAGTGAGTGAGCAAGCAGCAGGGAGGAGGTGAGTGAGCAGGTGGGGAGGGGGCGAGTGAGTGAGCAGGGAGGGTCAAGTGAGTGAGTGAGTGAGCAGTGGGGAGGGGGCAAGTGAGTGAGCGAGTGGTGGGGAGGGGGTGAGTGAGCGAATGAGCAGCAGGTGGACGGTTGAGAGTGGGTGGCTGACACAGCAATAAAGCAAGGGCTGTGACGGGGGGCAGGCCAAGGAGAGCCACAAATTCCTAGTGCGCAGATGATCTGTGTGGCTTTAGCCTAGTACAAAGGAGTTACGCAAAGCACCCTTTATGTTATGAGGCTTTATAAGGCTCATATAGGGCCTTTATAGGGCCTATAAATAGAAGGGCTCTGTGCCATGTCCAGAACCTTCAGCTGGCAAAGTATCAATCAAAATTAAGGAAATAATGTTTGTAAGTTTACCTGATTCATTCTAAACAACCTTGGTGCTTCATATGCTAAGTAAGCCTATGTTGCTCAGTGTTAAATGCATTTCACCAGGTATCAACCCATTTACAGAAAATGCCTACAGCTAAATTCTCCCCTCAGTTAACACCTGTCCATCGGCATTGCCATCAGTGGAGCTAGAGAGCTGTAGCTGAAGGTAGAAGCTGCCCCTAGATGCCCAAGGATTGCAGCGAGCTGCATTTGCCACTGCACCATAATTTGTCACCAGCCAGAATAATTAATGTATGTTTTGTCTTGAAAATGAAATAGATGTATAGTTTATCAGAACATGACTTGTTTAATAAATAGATGAATACAGAAGATTCCTGAGGGATACATTCCAGTCACCTGTAACAGCAGCAACCATTTGCTTCCAATATAGCTTCTCTGCAAAGCTGTAGTCACTTTACTTGGCATCAGCTCTTGATGCATTTTCATTGGCTTGCTGGCCATTTCTGCATTCATTCGGCACCACTTTCTTTCAGGAAATCAGATTGTTAAGAATGAAAACTAAGAAGCCACTAGCATTCATCTTCTGTCTAGCATCTGACGACTTTTATGGTAGGAGTAGGACCAGTCCTAGATAAGGGTGAGTCAGGTGGTTTTCACAGGGTGCCTACCTGAAGCGGGAGCCAAGCAGAGTTTAGTGGCTTGCTGTTTGTTGAGTGTATGGTTTGTGGTGAGCTGGGGAGAAACAAAGCAGGACCAGGAAAGAGCTTTCTCAGCCTAATTGCTGTCTTATGATAAGAGAGAAAGAGTTTGGTTGGGGAAAGCATGGAGGGAAAGACCTGGAGAAAGGAAAGAAGGCTGAAGAAGAAGCTGTAGGCCTTTGAGACTTCAGTGAGATGCCAGAACCAGTGGTAGACAGTGAGGGTGGCAATGGGACGGAGGTGGCAGGAAGCATCTTTAAAAGTAAATTAGAAGGTGCTTACCAGAGGTGCTTACTCTCACCGGCCGCCACTTACCAGAACTGGAGAAGGGTGGTTCCCAAACAGTGAGCTTTTGTGGTGTAAACGGCGATGTTTTGTAGTGCCGATTAAAAACCACAGTTGAAATCCATTGCATCCTACAATGGGCAAATACCGCTGCTTTTTTTTCTTTCCGCAATGCAGATGCAACGTTATAGGGCTGTAAAGCAGCAATAAAACACAAAATAAGGTATCTGAAATGTGAACAGCACCTTGCGTACAGTGCAGTGACTGCGATGTCAAGACACAGGCAGTACAGAAGGACACTTAAGGGATACATCGTTACCAGAGGCGTATCTAGGGAAAATAGCACCTAGGGCAAGCACTGAAATTGAGCACCCTGTCCAAACATCTGACACCCATCTTTCAGATTACTTTACCATAATATCTGCTGAAAAATACAAGTCAAGCTCGTTAATCTTTTAATATTTCCAAAACTATTTAGCAGTGGATGTAGCCAGACCAAAAAATGCTGGAAAACTACAAATTTCAGTATGCTAGGGCTCATGAAATACCCAAATACTATGTGGAAGTGTACTTGGAATACTAAACAGAAGTGCCTGTCTCATTCTCTGCTATGCATTGTAGCATCACTATTACATAAGTTTTAAAAATAAATGGAGAATTTGACTTTTCCCAGATATTCTGAAAATAATTAAAGGATATGCAGCGTAAATGGTGTCACTGCTTGGAATACATTCTAGTATTTCAGAAAGATAGGTAAAATGAGAGAAAGAGAGCAAGAAACTCCCAGTGGGCCTTAATACTAAGGATTTCACACTGATTCAAAGACAAACTCATCATTAATAGCCATAATATTAAGACATCACATTTAACTCACTTATCACAAGAAGCAAAGTAAGAGCAAATAAATACAATCCTAGCTCATATGCTTCAGCTCAGTATTCACAAGGCCTGATTCTCTGTACATAGTGCCAAACTAAATATGTGTAAAGTGACTTATATTATATTAACTTTTTAAAAAATGTTTACCTTTAGCCCCTTTGGGGGGCTTCCTAAAGGCCATGGGGGGGTCTGCAAAGGTTATTCCCCCCCCCCGCTGGCCTCTAGGGCCTCGCAGGGACCATTTGAGCATGTGCAGTGGCCATTAAAAAAAATTTTTTTTTAAAAATGGCTGCTGAAAATAAAATGGTCACCACGCATGCTCAAATGGCCTCTGCAAGGCCTGGCATGGCCTAGGGCCTCACAGAGGCCATTTGAGCATGCACAGTGGCCATTTTGTTTTTGGTGGCCATTTAAAAAAATTTAATTTTTAAAAATGGCTCCCTCCTTCAAATGGCGCCCAGGGCATGTGCCCTGCCTGCCCGACCCTAGATACGCCCCTGATCGTGACACTGGTAGCATGCAATTTGGAAAGCACCCAGGAGAGCATTGGCAGCAAAGAAGCAAATTACTGAGAGGTAGCTCTGGGCCCTCTTTTATGGGCATTGTTGGGGAAATCTGGGAACTGCAAGGCCTGTTACACTAGTAGATTTTGCAAATCTGCAGAAGCCACACAATGTGGTAACACTGATAAACTCACCATGAGTTGATGGGAGGCAGGGCGGTCGAAGGCACTTCTCACTAGAGCTGACCCTGTGTAGGAGGTAATTACATTTGAAACCAAACTCAAATTTGTAAGGATCTGAATGGAGCCCATTGACATGTGTTATTTAACACACCAGGGGCTTGTGCAGTGGATAATTTAAACATGCTACCAGGAGTACAAGAGACAGGTGACAATGAAAGGTCAATTGCTGATTACATATCCTGAAACAAGCATAACCACTTCTGTCCACTTCTATTAATTAATTAATTTATGTATGCAAACTGCTTTGGGAACTTTGGTTGAAAAGCGGTATATAAATACTCATTGTATTCGTATTCATATCCACGTCATATTCGTATTCATATCCACATTCATATACACTCTGTTGTTTTGGTACAATAGCCAAGTAGTAAAAACATGAGAGGTGCACATGCTCAGTGAAAAGACTGCAAAATAAAACAATGATCAAGTCACTGAAGCCTTCTTGGGAGACAAATGACTGCTTAAAGACATTTAGAAGGACCTTTTGCATTACACAGAATTGCTTTGAAAATTGTAGCTTTCCCCCGCAGTTTGGAGGATATTCATGCAACCTTCCAGGTGTATGGCAACACAACCAGCAATTCCTTATTAAGCTCTTGGTATCATTTATAATGCTGCCAAACAGAACCAGCTGCTAACAAATGAGTCAGGGACAGGAAGAGCCTTTTGTCTCCTTGAAACAGGGAATCCATTCCAACAAGATCAACATGCCTGTTTCTTTTGGTTGCCGAGATTCCTTTCTTTCCAAAGCAAATAACACTTACAGAAGTGCAATGCTCACAGAGTCATACATAACTCTTTACAGAGCTGCATAGGAAAAAAGATAGATCCCTGCCCCTAAAGAGCATACAGTCCAGAAGAGACAATGGGGAAACTAACAGAGGAAGGGGAGGGAGATATAATAGCAAAGAATTAGCTTGGATAAATGCAGAATGCATTTAAATGAAATATTGAAATGAAATAATGAAATATGTTTATAGAGCGTAAGTTGGGCTCTAAAAGTCATTGACACAGTTATGTATCTATCCATCCTCTTTGACGGGAATATTTCAATTTTCAGTACATTTGATTGTCTTTGTTTTCTCTTGCCTTAGGCTTCTGCCTTAAGCATAGGACAATGTCTAAATTAAAATTTGTCCAGATACTTCCTTTGTAAAATTTGTTCAGATATACCACATATCAACTAACCAACCTAATTCTCATTTCATATGAAATGTGTGCCTTTTTCTCTAGATATATCATTTTAATATATGGCCAGATTAATAGACTTTGAGCACCTCACATTGAGGACCTTTGTATTATCCATGCCCCTTTAAGGATTTTATTTCTACTCTGTAGTATATTTCTTATGATCTTCCCATTGTGTTTCTTTTATGCTGTTCCTTTCTATCGTGTTGTTTTGCATTAAAAATCCATTGGCTGTTGAGCATACTATAATTTACCTTCCAATCAATCTCAAATAGGCATATTTAAGGCTGTTTCATAGAAAAAGGCTTCCTCAGGGAGCACTGTTGACATTGTACCCCCATGGCAGCAATTCAACATAGTAACTGGGCAGACACATGTGGCCAAGTGGAATTATTTGCAGCAGAGTGGAAATGAACCATGTGGCAGTGGGGAGAAAGCCTCTTTCGCCTACTTAGGTTTGGGGAGATGATCTGAAGAATATAGAAGCACTTCGGTGAGAATGTCTCTCCATCCTAATTTCATTTCAGACAAATGCCCTCCCACTCATGTGGGTTCTCCAGATGATCTCTCTGACTTCGTGCCACGCTCAAGAGATGTGAGGCCAATGCATTATATATAGTCTATTGCTCTAATAAATAAAGGATTAACTTATTTTACTGCTTCTGTTGTTGTCTCCATTAATGCAGGCTTCCACTGACAGTTTTCCATTGGCGGGTGCTGCAGCTACGACCCACTGCATCATCCAGTCATACGAAGCATGATGCTTTCACCCCACCCCCCATATAATTGTTTGTTATTTAATTAAAAATGTATCATTTCATCAACAGTCCATTTAGAGAGCATGTCATAGCTCAGTTTTGCAATTCCAACAATGTACTGATGCATTTCCATTTTTAAAAATGGAAATGCATCAGTACATTGTATACTTAAAAATATATACAATGTACTGATATAAAAATATATAAATATATACTTTAAAAAATGTATGTTCTTGTTTACTAGGCAGTCCCCTAATTACAAATCACTCTACAGCCTATAAGAACTCACAAAGTTGGCTCTTCTCTCCCCCCACCCCTCACCGTTGCATTGCCTGAAATCATTGGCTTAGCCCGCTCTCCCCGCAGATGAGCAGACAGTCTGCTCTGGGCGGCCGCAAAGGCCACCCACACAACTGCTGGCTCCGTCACGGAGCTGGCCGGGGCTTGGGAGTTCGGGGGCTTCACAGCCCCCAGAAGCTCCAGCATGCCCTGCACAAGCGTGCAGGGCATGCTGGAGAGACCCCCAAGCCGGAAGACTGCTTTTCAGCCTCCCAGTTGGGGGGCTACTCACGATTTTAGAAACCGGGTTTGCAGTGCGCTCGCGTCGCAAACCCAGTTTAAGTGGCGGGCTACCTAAGCGGGCTAGCCGCTTGTAAGCCAGTGGGCTCGCCTGTGAGCCCGGTGGTTTACACAAGCAGCAAAAACCGGGCTAGGCTCTCCTAGCCCAATTTTTGCAGCTTGTGGAAATAGCCTCATTCTCTTAAATACCCAGGGCTCAAGCCATTTGGGATGCCGAGCTCTCTGGAGGAAGGGCAAATATAAATGAAATAAATATTTCACTGCTAATAAGATAGAAACATCATGTTTTTTCTGCTGAGATTATAATTATTTAACCTCCATTTCATATAGGCAAGAAGAGAATTTTAATTACCATGGCCCTGTTGAGTGGCAAATGTGTCCCAACTGAAACACATTTACTTGGAAGTAAATTCTGCTTTACATTAATGGGACTTACTTTTAAGGTATTTGATATGAGGACTGCAGCCTCAGGCCTTGGCTTATTTCTCAGCCGGCGATAGTTATGGCTGAAGTAAAAGGGGTGGAGGAAGAATGAAACAACTGTTAAAAATGAAAACAAAATTCATAGAAAAGAAGAAGAAAACCAGAGGGAAACAGTTCTAAACAATCTAAACTGCATCTGAAGGAAAAAGTGGAGCAAGACTAGAGGGAAAAAATAAGAAATGTAGCCAAAGGCAAATGGGAGGAGAGGATATGGTGACAATGGGAAAGAGCTTCAGAATGTTAATGTGTTAGAAAATGTGATGGACTAAAAATATGGGGGGGAAATGGACTGTTTGTGTATCAGAATTGTCATGTTGGTTACAAAGATATTTTCATATGCTATCAAGTGAAGTGCTCAGTGATTGATTATGTAGGTCCTCTCATCTTTTCACATGAGTCAAAAAGTAAAACAGACTCTGACAAAAACTGGAGAAAGGAGAGATGTTAGGATTTTTGGCCAGGGTTTATGAACAATCTAAGCAGGGCACAGCTCTGCTGTGGGCAGGCCAAAAAGCTGGGAAAGAGGCAAGCTTAGAGAAGAGATGTTCAGAAGACTAGACAGAAACATGTCTGTAAAAGGATCCCTCAAGTCAAATAAGCATAGTAGGTGCAGCAGCTATGAAATTAAAAAAATACCGAAAAAGCTTGTGAACCTCCCCAAATGGCTGAGGTGTGTGTGTGGTCTGATATTGAGCTGCACCAATGGACAGGTCGGCTTGACATCAAGTCATCTAACCGAACTAATTCAATGTCTAACCTGTTCAACATCAAGCCCATTTGCAACAGCCCTACTCAGAACCAGGCCTTCTCTATAGCTGCTCCTGGCCTGTGGAATGTGCTCCCAGCAGATATCTTTAGTTTGGGCTCGTTGTTGGCCTTCAAGAGAGCCCTAAAAACTTACTTGTTTGGCCTGGCCTTCCAAGGTTTTATAATTGCTCTTAAATATTTGTAATTGGTTTTAAATGGCTCTGAACTGTTTTAAATATGTTTTTATATTGTTTTAAGCAGTTTGTTTTAACTGTTATTTGTTTTTGTTTCAGAGCCTTTGGATGGATGGAGTGATATAAACATATTTATTTATTTATTTATTTATTCATACATACTTGGGACATACGTGGTTTGACACTCTCGTGAACAGGCATAATCTGCGTAGGCTTGGGTATCCACCCTCAACACAGAGGCAGTATCACTCCAATATCTGGAGCAATTCTTATCTCACTGGTCTTGCTCATAAGTAAGCCAGAGCTGTAAACACACACCCTCCCGTAGGTTGCTAGGTCCCACTTCCCCACCATTTGTTTGTTTATAAAAAAATTGAGCAGATCCTCCTAAAACCTCCCCAACCTCTCCCCCTGTGCAGACTTGCACACACCCAAAGGCTATGTAGATGCTCCCATTGTCCTTGCCCTGGCACATGCATGGAGGGGAGGAAGTGGTTGACACCGGGACGGACTTTTAAACCCATTCCAAATTCCTGGATTCTGGTCCATCCTTGTACCATATGCAGATACCCCGCCGCAGGGAATCCCCGGAAAAGGGGGCACCTGTTCTCTGGCCACCCTGGGACAATGGGGTGTCAATTCCTGGACACTGGCAAGGGTGCAGAAGTATACATGGGCAGATGTGCTTGTGAGGGACATGGTTTTACAGGAGCCTGTCTGCCATCCCCAAGACAAGGAGAGCAGTCTCCGGGGTAGCCCTACCCAAGGCTCTCCTGTACATGGCAACCCAGCTCTTTACGGCCTGACACTCACGTGAAGGAGGTGTGCTTGAAAAAGGAAATGTATTTCTCTCTTGAATCAGCATCTGGCCAGGCATTTCTCTATTCCCCCCCCACCACCACAGTGGTCCTTCTCATGTCTGCGGGTGTCCCCATGGCCTTTCCCTCTCATGCCTGGCCACACCCCTGGTGACATCAGGGATGTCTCTTAATACACTTTCAAAATTCCTGGGTGAGGATTAGCATTGCGGCATATGTAGATCAGCCACTGCAGGGAATCCCGGCTGAGAGGAGCTGGCATCTTCAGTGATTCCTGCCAAGCTATGTGGCCATGATGGGCAGATAAAATCATGCTTATGTGCTGTGGGGTGACCTGACTGCCAGAGGGAGTGTGTCCTGCTGTCCACCAGCCACCAATACCAGGAAAGTACTGCTGGAGTACCCCTCCCTGGGGCTTGAAGGGACCTAGTAACCTGACTGGGCAGCAGCCTATGCGTGCCTCTATGGCCTGCCACTCTCATAAGAGAGCAGTCTTTGGGAGGATGTCTAAGATTTTATTGTGACACTTATTTTATTGTGACACTTGGCTTTATTGCTAGGTTAATATAACCACTATCTAGGTGTGACCCAGGATGGTTCTCCTCATGAGGTATGGCCAATATTGCATGCGTGCACCCCAGGGGAAGGGCTTGGGCTCACCGTACTGCTTGCCAGGTCGGCGGAGCAAGGTATGGAGTGAGAATCGGAGGTGCCCCCAAGCGGTTGGATAACTTGACAGGCTGGCCAATCCAGAATAAGGCATGTTGGCATCCCTGTAGCCTGGCAACTCCATAGCTGCACTGCTGACAGGAGGGGCGTGGCCGGTTTTCTGAAAGGCTACCAGCGAGTGCTGAAAGTATGGAGCAGCCACTTCTTCGGGCAGGTCTGTACTGCTGCCTCTATGGCTGGGGTTTGGAAATGGGCGCGAAACCACGGTTATAGCCAAGTCAGCAGGCAGCCATAATGTTTTGGCGGCAAAATTGCAGTTGTCGGCAGCCAAGCTTAGAGAAAACCAAAGGTTCCAATGCAGTTTAGTGAGGCAAAACAGAGTTAGCTTTTGGTCCATAACCGTGGTTTCACGCGTTCGGGCATACTACAGTTACAATCTCAGCCAGCTAGAACTCCAGTTATCCTGTACATTTGAACTCAGCCATAATCTGTCAGGTGCTTGAGTGTTCAAGGGAAGTGTAGGCCAGAGTTCAAAGCTAATCGTGTCTGACAGAAAATTTATATTCAACACCCCACAAATTAAAGTTTTACACTTCTGAACAAGGCTTCCTCATCAAACACAGGAATAATGGCCTTGGCAGCTTAAGTCTAAATCTGAATATTCACATATAAATTCAAATGAAGATATTTTTTCCCCTACTCAGATGATCTAGTATCTGTCCTGTTATACTCCCATTTTAGGTTCAGTTTTATGTAATGGTTCAAATTCAAGACACTGGGAGAAAATACTCAGATGTACCATTTGATGCTGTGCAAGGTTACTTGGAAGTAAACCCTGTTGTGTACAGTGGGGTTTATTCCCAGATAAATATGTATGCAATTACAGCTTTAATAACTAGAACTCCTTGATCTGGTTGCTAACACTTGAGAGTCTTTAGCATATGTAGTGCTGAGTAACCATCACAAATAAAAATATCTGAGATTAATTCTGAGTGCAGTAGATGGAGACAGCATTATCAGAATAAAACTACACAGAATTTAAAATAAAAGATGGGAAGCTAGCCCAGCTGCTTTGGCTTTAGACGTGGGAATCACTTGGGTGCCCCCCTTTGCATCTTGCTAATATGTAGCAAGAAAGAGAGTTCTTCTAGTATTTCAAAGGGAAATGCAGCAAGCAGAGATCGTTCTCTCTCCTCATACTTGGGAGAGAGAAGCAACCCAGCAGTGCCTGGGCAATTCCCAGCCTGCAACAGAATGGGTTTTGAAGTATTGACATAGAGTACAACCACAGGATGCCACTGAATCATCTCACTAAATCCCCAGAAACCTAAATCTGGCTTTGCAGGTATTATACAAGGGGTTTAGTGTTAACTAGGAAATGCTCTAGTAATTGAGAGCTGCTGCACTGTATTACATAGCCAAAACACTTTGCCTAGGCATCTGCAGAGAGACTGGGAAGCTAGGAAGTTAATGCAGAGCCAGTCCACCGCCAAAGCAGAATCAGTGAAATTATCTGAAGGAAAACTATGGATGATCCACTTTATACCTGTCCTACTTTTAAGAAAGTAGTAGAAAAAGAGCTATTTAAATGGATCATAGTGCACACAGGCAGATTATATGCTATACGAGGTACCACCATTGGCTTCTAGACATGTATAAATCAGCATATTGTGGTGAACACACAGGTTGGATTGGGACCAGCATTGAGAGCCCAAAGGGCGAAGCTTAGGCCTGTATCTGGGATTGCTGCTTTGAAAGAAGCTGGAGTGTGAACTTTGGCTCTGATGAGCCAAAGTAACTGAATGAAGTGGTTTATTCTATAGCCAAGGGCCGACAAGAGGGGAAGACTCGCCCCTCCCTGCTCTGAAACTTGTTCATGCATTGTGCTATGCCAAGAGTAATCATGGGACCCAGCTTGAAATTTGCTAAGAATAATCATACTTAGAAGGTCTTAGGAAGCAACACATAGAAATTAGTACCTACATATTTTAGGGGTACATTATATTCACACGGTTAGCTGCAGGACCTCCATGCATGCTATCTCTTAACACGTTTCTTGGAACTGAAAGGCACCAGCTCTGCTTTGAGATGACCACAAACCTATCAATCTGGACAGAAACAGGATTGTTTTAAGAAAATCAAAAGGGAAACAGCTCCATCTGAGTCAGTAAACAAGTGCCTGATACAAACCCCAAGAATGGTAGACTCCTTCACCAAATATGGTAAGAGATTTCTGGGGCGGGGGGGGGGGACTAGTGTTGCTGATCTCAGACTGGAGACACAGAGAGAAATGATATGGCTGTTTCTGATATGAGATATGGATAATGGGCCTGGAAAGGGATATAAAGAGGCCGCCACCCCACCCACCCCCACACACAGATATAGACGAGGGGTCTCCCCACACAATCTGCCTGCCAGCACCTGCTAAGGGAGGGCAAGGGAAGGCATGCTCATACTCCGTGAGAGGGGTAGCATGTAACTCCTATCCTGTGAAGGCAACTCATGCCTAGCAGATTGCTGGAATTGCTCTGGTCTCTAAGATCAGAGGCACCTCCATTCCTGCATACTCAAGTACTCTGCCAAGACACCTGAACATAAGAACATAAGAATAGCCCTGCTGGATCAGGCCCAAGGCCCATCTAGTCCAGCATCCTGTTTCGCACAGTGGCCCACCAGACGCCACGTGCCCTCTCTCCTGCTGTTACTCCCCTGCAACTGGTACTCAGAGGCATCCTGCCTTTGAGGCTGGAGGTGGCCTGTAGCCCTCCAACTAGTAGCCACTGATAGACCTCTCCTCCATGAAGTTATCCAAACCCCTCTTAAAGCCATCCAGGTTGTTGGCTGTCACCACATCCTGTGGCAGAGAGTTCCACAAGTGGATCATGCGTTGTGTGGAACAATACTTCTGTTTGTTGGTCCTAGACCTCCTGGCAATCAGTTTCATGGAGTGACCCCTGGTTCTAGTGTTGTGTGAGAGGGAAAAGAATTTCTCTCTCTCCACTTTCTCCACACCATGCATGGTTTTATAGACCTCTATCATGTCTCCCCGCAGTTATCTTTTTTCTAAACTAAAAAGCCCAAGGTGTTGTAGTCTTGCCTCATAAGAAAGGTGCTCTAGGCCCCTGATCATCTTGGTTGCCCTCTTCTGTACCTTTTCCAGTTCTACAATGTCCTTTTTAAGATGTGGTGACCAGAATCCACCTGGACAGGTGGATGCCTCTCGGTGCACTCGAGATCTCCATTCCTGAGTCCCACAGCCGACACAGGCCTACAGGAGCTGGTAATTATACTTGCACACGTCTCCTTCAGACCAGCACCTTCTAAACTAACATCCCTTCCCAACCCCACCTTTGTCCCATGGATCTCTCTCTCTCTTCCCCGTCTTCTTCCCAGAAAAGTCTCTTTCTCTTCCTTTGCCTGATAACTTTCAGTGAGTCAGCTTACTCCCTTCAGCCCGCTCTCCCCCATCCCTCCTCCCCTTTCTCTGTTCTCATCTCATTCCCTCTGGACTGCCAGCCCAAGGCCAGGATGGGCACCTCCTCCCTTTTCTGCCCTTTCCTCCTCACCCATTCCCCTCTCCTTTTTCTCATGCCTGGATTTTTGCTCTCTTTTCCCCCTCTCTGCTTAAAATCGAAACTGTAAATGTTGTTTCTTAACTAAAGGTCCCTGATTTCTCAGGTTGAGGCAGTGGCCAGGGGTGCTTTTTAGCAGCTTTGGCTGATATGCCAGCTGCATCCGTTTCTTGAGATGAACGACCTCAAAACAGTGGTACATATGTTGGTAACCTCCAGACTTGACTTTTGCAATGCGCTCTATGTGGGGCTGCCTTTGTATGCAGTCCGGAAGCTTCAGTTGGTACAGAATGCTGTGGCCAGGTTGGTCTCTGGGTCATCTTGGAGAGACCATATCACTCCTTTGCCATTAGAGTTACACTGGCTGCCAATAGGTGTCCGGGCAAAATACAAAGTGCTTGTCATAACTTATAAAGCCCTAAATGGCTTAGGCCCTGGGTATCTAAGAGAACATCTTCTTCATTATGATCCCCACCGCCCATTGAGGTCGTCCGGAGAGGTCCATCTCCAGTTGCCGCCAGCTCGGCTGGTAGCCACACGGAGACGGGCTTTCTCGGTTGCTGCCCCGAGACTGTGGAATGCACTCCCTACTGAGATACAATCCTCCCCATCTCTGACAATTTTTAGAAAGCATTTGAAAACCCACCTCTTCACCCAAGCTTTTTATGTTCTTTAAATTTTTAAGGTTTTAATTCATGGCTGATTTTTAAATTGTTAAATTGTTTTAAGTTTTTGTATATTTTTAAACTTGCTTTATACTATTGTAAACCGCCCAGAGATGAAAGTTTGGGGCGGTGTACAAATGTAATAAAAGAAAGAAAGAAAGAAAGAAAGAAAGAAAGAAAGAAAGAAAGAAAGAAAGAAAGAAAGAACAGCTTCAAGATAATACACACAGGGTTCATTGCTAGTGAGAGAGAAAATGATTTCAACTGCTATTCATTTCTAGTGAGGGAAAATGATTTTAACTACTATTGAAAACACTACACTACATGGGGGAACAATTGATTGATTTTGCTTGTGTGCTTAATTGCTTAGATGTAAACATTTGCCTTAATAAAACTTATAAAACTATAGTTGTGTGTGACTTCTTCTCTCCTCCTCACTCTCGATTGCTCCATGACCTCAGAGCTGAACCAGGAGTAGTCTCTGTTGGCTAAGTTGGGAGGGGCTGTGTGCTCCCTCTCTCCCTTGCAAGGAGGGCATTGCAGTCTGCTGCAACAATATTTGGACAAGGCTATTGACTAATTTTTTCCTTATGTTACAAGACTGATCATTAGATGGGTCATTATCTATACTGATCTTTGTCCAAAAATCTCAAAATGTTTCTGATCACTCTAGTTTAGTTCAGGACAAATATCTTAGTATCTGAAGCAGGCTGTAATTTCATTGACACCAAGGTCTGAAAGAAGGAACAAGACTGCTTACAGGGCATATCCAAAGGCATCTTGGCATGTGAAGCAGAAAATCCAACCCACATACACCTTGTCATAAAAAATAGAAAAATATATCACTGGAATTTTGCTTTTAATGGTACCCAGGGACACTCTCTTGAAATGTTGGTGTCACAATTATATGAAAGATCCAGCCCTTCCTGCTTATCACACCCTTTCTTTTCTCTGTCAGATTCAGTTACAGAACAGTCCACTCTGCCTAACACCAAGAGGCCAGTGAAAAATCCTCATAGCCAATGGCCAGCCCCTCCATTTGTCCTTCTCCAGTGGCATGCTTGATTCTCCCGCTTCAGTTGCCCACCCAGGTTTCCAGGCTCACTCCCCACAATCTCTAGGCAGCCTATTGTTTCTTAACTACGAAATCACTTTCTGCCACCACCTTTCCCTCTTATTTTTACTGTCTAGGTACCTCACCTGAATTACTCAGGAGCAATAACAACTCAGAAGTTTATCTCTTCTTCTTATAAGATATAAGAAGTAACTAATATTCCTCTCCATTTGGGACTGCTGATGAAAACTCACTATGTGAGCTTATCTCTTGACCAGTCTTCTCCAAAGCCAGAAAGCCAGATAATCCAGAGAAGCAACCAAATTTCTTTATTCATGTTCCAGTTCGGATGAGCATCCACTGGCACTCTTGAAGGAAATGCGCCCATCTTAATATCACTAAAAGATATCCCAACATGCTGTTGGGACATCCTTTAATCATGTGAGAACGGCGTTCATCTGAATCACCCCTCTACACATGATCATTTAAACAGTGTTCTGAAGCACATGTAGCGGGGTGGTTCATGTAAGCACCCCCTCACACAATTAAAGGATGTCAGAACAGTGCATTGGGACATCGTTTGATGATGCCAGGGTGGGCACATTCTCAGTGTGTCCCCACCCTGAACTCATGTACCAGCAGACAACTGTCCAAATTGGCTCCATGTAAAATAAACTATTACACTGTTTCACACACACCACATGGAAATGGCCCCAGTGGGCATATCCTGCCCTACTTCACTCAGGAAACCTGACTTCTGTAACTTAGATTGGAAATGAGTTATAGATGTCAAATTCCCTGAAGGAAGTAAGGCAGGATATGTCAGGATTGGTGGGTTTGAACAACACAACCAGCCATGGCCTGCTAGAATCTGGGACAGAAGTAAAGAGGCTTTCACAGGGCACACATGCTTCCAGGCAACCGGCTGCTGACCTCAACCATAAGTGCCACTATACTTGTGAACCCACCCTTTGTATCAGTAAAAGCTGATTGGACTTCCTTTTATTACTACTACTCCCTAGCCACCCACCTAATGGCACAGCGGGGAAATGACGTGCCTAGGGAGCAAGAGGTTGCTGGTTCGAATCCCCACTGGTATGTTTCCCAGCGGGAAACACCTATATCAGGAATATAGGAAACACCTATATCAGGCAGCAGTGATATAGGAAGATGCTGAAAGGAGGAGGCAATGGTAAACCCCTCCTGTATTCTACCAAAGATAACCACAGGGTTCTGTGGTCGCCAAGAGTTGACACCGACTCAATGGCACACTTTAATTTACTACTATTACTACTACTACCACTACTACTATGAATACTTATATACCACTCTTCAACCAAAGTTCTCCAAGTGGTTTACACAGAAAAAATAAATAATACATAAATAAGATGTTTTTAAGCCACAGGATGACGTGACCATCTAATACTGCTTTTTTCAGGTCCTGGAGAGGTTACCTCCCCAAATCCCCTTCACTTGAGAATGGGTGAGCTCATCCATTGGATTGTAGCATGCTAAGTTTCTTTTGAATCCCTTTCTTGATTTCTCATCTGTAAATCTAAGGCAGCCTGCATTCAGAAATGATGTGAAGGACCAAGTGTGTCCCTAGGCATGGCAGTGGTATACTTGACAGACTGTCCTTCAAGTAAAGAGGGGTTCAGTGTCACTTCCAAGCTTCCATGCTTTGTTTCATATGGAAGATGTGTGTATTTTTATCCTTCACATGTTATACAGAGTTACTCTAAAGGCAGCAACAGCTGCTCACGCGTCTTATTGTAAGGAAGGGAAAGTGCTCAAGAGTACATTATTTCATTTACACAGACAGTAAGTATACCAGCAGCTGTGAGCCAACTGTGCCATCAGGATAGTCACTTTCGAGGTTCAACATCATAAAACCTTCACAAAATGTGAAAAACCACACTCAGACTTCTTCCTCTGTCAAAGTCACTGATAGTAAGCAAGATTTAAGACTGCAGTCGCAACAAAATTAGTCCAAGAGGCTTTCCTAGGGCTATACCAGCCCACAGTGCAAACACAAATAATGCAAGAGATGTACATTCCCACATCATTTATATGAATGGTGGCAGCAAAGGGCGGGGAAAGTGAGGGCTGGAGAGGTCTAAAACATGTGATTATTGGGACAGTTCAGTAAATTGCTGTTGTTGGGAGTGCTTTGTTTTTGGTGTAGAGAAACCATAGTACCTGTAAATGGAACGTGTCCTGGAATTAAGGGGGAAAATGTGGAAAGATGGGAGAGTCTGACAATATTAAACCAAAATAACTGTAAGATCGAGCATAACTGGCAAACAAGACACAGACAAAAGGCCTGAGATTTAATAACCAAGTCATTTTCCCAAAGGAAAATGAAGGCCCATCTGCCATATTCTCCATGCAACAAACTGAGTTGGTAGAGAATAGAATGTACTACTACAGATTGCAATGATGTGGGTGCACTTTTTGAATCTCCCTCATATAAAAATAATTCCCTTCAAGTAAAAAATATAACATCAAGGAGAAAAGTTCCAGTCCAGCTCTGTTGCTGTTGCTCCAGGTTTCAGATAGGGTTGGGTTTTTTTAATGATGATCTTTTAAAAATGTGATTTTTTTAAAAAAAACTGAAATTCATTATAGCATAAGCCTTCAAGGACTTATCATATTGGGTAGGTATGTCATGGGTATATCATCACAAAGAAAGAAGAAATAGTAAATAGTGGGTTCAAATAGCTGTTTAATTTAAAATTTTAAATGTATATGGTGATAATGTATAAATTTAAATGTGTACAATGATAATATATAAGATAATGCATTGTGCTTATATTATATGTTTGTTTCATTATATATTTGCATTTCATATTTACATTTTAATTTTTTGTTTTTGTTTTTAGCCATAACCCTATTGAAACATTATGTGATATGTGTATACAGGCATCTGCACACATGTATGTGTTTTTGTGAATGACTGTACATTCAGTCATATTTAAAGTGAACCTTGGTACAAGCCCCTTAAAGGCAGGGTACAGATAGGAAGTGTACTGTTCTACAGCTGTTGAACATAATTTGTGGATAACTGTATACAGGTGAAACTCGGAAAATTAGAATATCTTGCAAAAGTCCATTAATTTCAGTAATGCAAATTAAAAGGTGAAACTGATATATGAGACAGACACATTACATGCAAAGCGAGATAAGTCAAGCCTTAATTTGTTATAATTGTGATGATCATGGCGTACAGCTCATGAAAACCCCAAATCCACAATCCCAGAAAATTAGAATATTACATGGAACCAAGAAGACAAGGATTGTAGAATAGAACAATATCAGACCTCTGAAAAGTATAAGCATGCATATGTATTCAGTACTTGGTTTGGGCCCCTTTTGCAGCAATTACTGCCTCAATGCGGCGTGGCATGGATGCTATCAGCCTGTGGCACTGATGAGGTGTTATGGAAGACCAGGATGCTTCATTAGCAGCCTTCAGCTCTTCTGCATTGTTTGGTCTCATGTCTCTCATCCTTCTCTTGGCAATGCCCCATAGATTCTCTATGGGGTCAGGTCAGGCGAGTTTGCTGGCCAATCAAGCACAGTACACAGTATACTTTTCGGAGGTCCGATATTGTTCTATTCTACAATCCTTGTCTTCTTGGTTCCATGTAATATTCTAATTTTCTGGGATTGTGGATTTGGGGTTTTCATGAGCTATACACCATGATCATCACAATTATAACAAATTAAGGCTTGACTTATCTCGCTTTGCATGTAATGCGTCTGTCTCATATATCAGTTTCACCTTTTAATTTGCATTACTGAAATTAATGGACTTTTGCACGATATTCTAATTTTCCGAGTTTCACCTGTATGTGTTCAGATCTGTAAATGCATATACTGTGAGGAGGTGCTGAAAAGTTCTAGTCCCGACCAAGAAGGAAATGACCTAGAGCCATGAAACTTACATGCTATTGCACATATTCACCCTGATGTTTAACACACTTGGCACATCGTTTCTCAAGTTTCTTTAACCCTTCCAAACAAAATTCTGATGTCTGGTCAGTGAAAAACTGCTCTGCTGCTGTTATCACCTCTGAATCATTTGAAAATTTCCTCCCTTTCAAACTCTTTTTAAGTTTGGAAACAGGAAATAGTCAGATGGAGCAAGATCTAGTGAGTAGGGTGGATGGTCTATGCACTCAAACCCCAAATTCTTCAAAACACCCATCGTCTTGCCAGCCTTGTGAGCAGGTGCATTGTCCTGCAAAAAGAGAACACCTTTCCGCAGCTTCCCTCACCGTTTTTCTTTCAATGCCTCCTTTAATCGGCACAGCAAGTTAGAGTAGTATTCTGCATTAACTGTTTGGCCCTTCTGAAGATAGTCAGTCATCAAAATACCTTCCTAATCCCAAAAAACCGTGGCCATGACCTTTCCTGCTGACCTTTGAGTCTTGAATTTCTTAGGCTGTGGAGAACCTGAGTGCCGCCACTAAAAGGACTGTCATTTGGTCTCTGGATCATAGTGGTGTAACCATGTTTCATCAACAGTGATGAGTCATTCCAAAAAATTATCACTAGATCACTCAAAATGCTGCAAAATCAACTTGGAGGTGTCCACTCAATATCGTTTCTCATCGGCATTCAAACATTACGGTACCCACTTGGCTGACAGCTTCTGCATACCCAACTGCTCATGAATTATAAACCCAACACATTCCCTGGATATCTCTTGTGTCTCAGCAATTGTTTTAGCTGAGATTTGCCGATCTGCCCAAATCAGGTCATGAACATGATCAACAATTTCAGGAATTGACACTGTTGAAGGCCTCCCAGATGTTGCCACATCTTCGGTCTCAAAATCTCCACGCTGAAATTGGCACAACACTTTTCTTCTGCTGGAACAGAAACTTCATGATGGCCCAGAGTTTTCGTTGACATGGTTCTTTCAATGATCTGAAAAAGATTCAAAACGTAGCACCACGATCCTGCAAATTTGCACTTTACAATATAAAAGAGCACTCTTTCCAGCTACAGTGACAAAATTACACTCAGATTTTGAGAAGTGGGTCGGGCCGAGAACTTTTCAGAGAACAATGCACAGTGGTCCTTTAATGTTTATGCTACAACATCATGCTTTTTAAAAACTGTTAATTGCTTTTTAAGTTGTTAAATGATTTTAATTGTTTTGTTTTAATGTAAACCGCCCTGAGCCACTTTTTCAAAGAGCGGTATAGAAGTAGAATACATACATACATATATACATACAATACAATACAGGGCCATTCACACAATCAGGAGGGTAGTGGAGAAGGCTGCTCCAACTCACCTTCCCCCCAGATGATTTAAAAAAAATGCTGCTGGGGGCACTGACTGCACTCCCAGATTATCCAGACTGCTCTGCACAGTGTGGAGCTCCAGAGGCTGGGATGACACACAATGCACCACACCATGAACATGGTGCATTGACAAGATCCCCCATTAGACGGGTGCTCTAGGCCCGTGTCTCTGTGTCTCCTCGGGAGACCAAAGAGCCCAAGGAGACACCACACAATCCCGGCAGCCAGGTTAAGAGAGTCCTCACTCCCTTAACCTTAGCTAAGAGCAAGGTTTAGGAGTGAGGACACACCTGCTGGACTGGACACAGCATCCAGCCCCACAGTACCATTCAGAGGAATCTCAGTCTCAGTCAGCTCTGAAATCCTTGAAACTGAGATACCCAAACTGAACTGGGACATTGTGACGTCTGCATCCTCCCACAGGGTGGGGTGGGGGGATGGATTTTTACGTCAAATGGCCCAGGTATGTCAGTGGGGAGCATGGGAGAGCAGAGAGAGTACATAGAAGCACCAAATGGAGGCAGAAACACACAAGCTTTATTGGAGACTTTTGACAGTTGACTTCACTCTGTTGCACTACCCCCCTATCCTTTAACTCTCTCTTACTGCCCTCTCTCCTAAATTATTCATTTCAGTGGCAATGTCCGGAGGGGGAATATTCAACCTGGTACCCCCCCCCCCTTTTTTTTAACCAACTCTAGACCTCTCTTGCTCCAGGGAGGCACTATCAAACCTTCCATGGGGAACGTGATTCACTCTCCTCCAGTCTGGGGGGGGGGGGGGTAGAGATGTTCATGAGCCCTTTTATGGGTCTCTGAACTGGCTCGAAGAAATAGCTGTTCCTCCGGTTCGACTGTAGCAGTGGTGCAGCTAGAAGAGCGGGGGAGGGTGCACTTACCCCTCCCACCATCCCCCCCCCCCACCACCAGCGTGCATCTTTTGGAGAGCCCATCGGGGTGGCAGCGTACCTCCCTGCCGCCCCGTTGCCCCCGTCTTCCGGATATGACCAGAAATCTCTGACACACCTGTGCATGCCAGCACTGGTGAGTCAGAGACTTCCAGTCCTAGCCGGAAGTTAAGGGTGGACGCTCCATTTCCCTGCATGGTCTTAGGCCCAACTGCAATTAATCAGCAGCCCTCCCAAGGTCTCTTGCCACTCCCAGGTGGTCAGGTGACAAGCTTATTTGTCCGGCATTGCCTATTTGCATCTGTTTAGCTATCCATGCTCCACAAGCCCCTCCAGCAACTTCAGGCTGACGGACATTCTGTATCCAAACTATGGGCTCTTTCACTGAACAATGTTGATAGAGTCTGAGTGGGCTAAATATTCCCATCAAAGAGGAGAAGTCCTAAGGCAACTGTTTTATGAAATTGCAACTGTTGTTGGGAGCATCCTACCATGAACCTATGAAATATTTTTCAGTTGGACAAGATTATGAATTTAGTGACGTGAATGAGTGCACATTCCAATTTACACCTGTGGAACTGCAGTTAATGTGCCTGACTGCAAACTGCAAACTGTGTCACTTTCAATAGATTGGATTTGTATCACCACTTTAAATTGCACATAAATACAAAAGATTAATCAGTAAATGGGGCTAGATAAAATGAGTTTACTTTGAAGTTTAATTTTCATTTTAAAGAATTATCTAGATATGCATGCATTAGAATTCATTATCCCAGTGATGATCTGCCCCATTTAGGGAAGAAAAGAACCTCAGAGGCAATATATCATGCCTTGAACAGTGCTGCAAAGATCTTGTGTATAAAGTGGTCCTCCAGGAACTTTCGCAGACAGCAGGCTTTACTGCGGGTTTTCTGTGAAGCTTTACTGCGAGTTCGAAGTTGCAAAATAACCGGGGGGGGGGGGAACCCAACTGATGCAAAAAGTTTATTTATTTATTTATTTATTTATTTAATCGGGCTACACTAATGCAAGATGAAAAACCCAAATTGTGTGTGAAGTGCTCCCTGATAACTTAAAGGGACTTCAGGGTTAATTTGGCCGATATTATTGTTATTTATTATTATTATTTTACATTTATATCCCGCTCTTCCTCCAAGGAGCCCAGAGCAGTGTACTACATACTTAAGTTTCTCTTTCACAACAACCCTGTGAAGTAGGTTAGTCTGAGAGAGAAGTGACTGGCCCAAAGTCACCCAGCTAGTCTCATGGCTGAATGGGGATTTGAACTCGGGTCTCCCCAGTCCTAGTCCAGCACTCTAACCACTACGCCACGCTGGCTCCACCACGATATGTGAACATACACCTTGATTCTGGGGGAGATGCAAACTAAAAGCTGGGTGTGAAAAACTTCCAGTCTAACTTTGCCACAGATTTTTTGAAACTTCTGGTTGGATACAATAAAGTGCACTGAACACAGGCTCAGGAGGCTGTGTCCATATATGACACTTTGGGTTACTTTCCTTCATGACACAACACATATGGTTGATCAATCAAATACCAATTTCACAAGTTTGAACCCTAGTACTTTGTATTAATTAAGCATGCATTGAAAGGATAGAAAAGAACCACCCTTATACAGTTAATGAATCTATGTAAAACTTAAGTATGTACTTAAAAACAAAAGAACAGTTGCATAAAGGATGAATAGCAACTTGAACAAGCACTGATATCAATGTCTAGAAAGTTTAATAATTCCATATTTTAAAATCCAGACAATCTGAACATTTTAACCAATGCAAATGCTAAAATGAATATTCCAGGCTACTGTTAAACTCAACAAGTCAAGCAGAACAGAAGTGGTAATTAAAAGGCCTTTTCCTGCTCTGATTAATAGAATTCCCCCTGAATGGGTTGTAAAAAGATTCTGCAGGGACTTTTCCAAAGGGAGATATCCATCTCCGTAGACTGTGACATACTCCAGCATTTTAATGCTGATTAAAACAATTAGCTCCTGTAACATAGGGCAGTGCCGTTTTTGCCTGGTGTTGGGCTGAACGTTTTGCTGACTGCTACTGTTGGAACTGGGAACAGACTTTGCATATTATATCACCCATTTTTTGTTGTTGTATTTCGCATGCAGTGTTTTTCTGCTTTTGACTTTGAGGTGTGAGGGGGGGAAAGGCTCTAATCATCTGGCCTTCTGCAGATGCTCCATTTGCATTTCTATTAATCCGGGGCCTCCTGGAGACGCTTGAGCATAGGCACAGCATGCCTTGTGTTTCAACTTGTGAGCATCTATACCACTGCTTAATAAGTTAATGCATATGTATGGCCTCCTTCAGACAGCCCACTAGGAGGCAGAAGCAGAGGGAAGTGCTGTGTGTGTGCTGAGGCTGCAGGACTCTACATAAATGTGCTCTGACAGAAAGGGAGCAGGTTGTGAGGTAAGGGAACCCAGGACATTCTTGCTGCTAGGCCACAAGGCCACGCCACTTCCAGCTGGGTGGCCATATTACACGAAAATGCCAGAGCTTCTGCCCATTTAACACTTAGATATTCAGCAGCCACAATAGGGTAGTACTTTTCTTAGGACCAAGCAAAATGCCACAAGGTAGTGATTACACAAAGCAGCCATGACTCTGGGACATTTTACTTGGTTCTAAGAAAAATATGAGCCTACTATGGCATTTGGTTTTTCTAACAGACCAACACAGCCTATGTAAAAAGTTAGTCAGTAAACAGTTTTTCATCACTCCAAAAGTAGGATTGAAGAAGTTGCATTTCTCTCTCTCTCTCTCTCTCTATCCCCCACCCTAGCTTACATACCTCACTTTTCTATCACAGTAATCGAGGCATCTGACAATAATCTCTCATAAAAAATATACAAATGGAACACTCATCATCCTATCCTTAAAAATTCATCTTAGAAACAGCAAAATTATCCAATTGATGGAAGTTAAGAAAATGTGGACATAAATTGAAAAACAGCAGCAGCAATATTTTTTAAACTAAAGACACAGCAACTGAGAAAGCCTTCCAAAGCAGAACAGTCTTTGCTGCCTGCCAAAAAGCAAGCAGCAGTGGCAGGCTAGGGTAAGATAGAAAGCAGATCATTCATGGAGCCAGGCAGACCCACTTCCATTTCCATTAGAACTCTTTCCTCCCGCTCCCAGTCCTATGCTGGTTTTCTCAGAGAAGTACATCCCACTGAGATCCATGGGATCTACTCCACTGTGACTGTGCTTTTAGGGTGATGGCTTCAAAACCTTTTGTTCAGACAACAGAAATATATTTTCATGATTTCTTCTGCAGATAAAAGAACCAGACAGATACATTAATAGAAAAAGCACATCAAAACATGGTGAGATGTCATGTTCATACATTGAGCCAAACATCCCAGGATATCCTATGCCTTCCACCCTTCAGTCTCAGAAGCTAGCCTTTTTCATCTTGTAATGAAACCATCCAGGTAGGATGTCAGTCAATTGACTGGTCAGATATGGTCAATGTAGTGGTTGGGTAACTGCTATTATTTGACCATTGTCAGGTATTTCATGAAGCCAAAAACATCCTTGTGTAAATGGCAGCTTCCTGCTTCATTACATCCCAGGGTTACTGGATATAGCAAAGGCATGAGTGAGGTTCACTTGTTCCCATGCCTTTCACCAATCAAGATTGCACATGCACACATCCCTCATTAAGAAGCAGACACACCCTCTCCTGCCTGTCCCTACAGAGAGCTTGCTTTGCTTGCCTCTCTTAATTATCAACCCATATTGCCTAACTTCTTCAGCTGTTCATGGGGTAACAGGCATCACTGAACAAGGGTACAGGAAAGGGGGGACCATGAAGCAAACACAGAAATGGTTATCAAAGTGACATTGATCACAAGTGCACAGGCATCTATATGACCATGGAGTCCACTGTATTTGCTGTTGGGATGTGTTACCAGCTGAGCTTATTCTGCCCGCTCCCAGAAGCCTCCCTGGTTGCAACTGCATCTGCAGGCTTGGAGATTATACTTTTGCTATGCTCAGGAGCTGCACTGCAATGTGAGCTCCGAGTCCATTTTATAAATGGGGACAAGTTGCTTAGTTGGCAGTGGACTGGTCACCCCTAGATTTGTCTGCAAGCCCCATAAGTTGGAAAGGGGATTGGATCCACACTCCCTCTTCCTGTGAGAGGGCCTGGCTAAGCAGACTCCAGAACTAGCTACTACAAGTGTCTGGCATTCAAGATCATTTTGGACTTGGGATGAAATCTAAGCTCCCCTCTTCCTCTCGCAAAAGAGATAACACCTGTTATTAATGAAACACTCAGGCCAGGAAGCGAAGGCTGATAAGACAGCAGACTCCATTACAATAGGGATGAGTCAGTGATGTAACTTTGAAGAGGTGCCCATCAAAACTCTTGATAGAACCATTGGGAAGCCCTTCCCAGCACAGGATGCTCTGGATGCACCTGCACACTCCAATTGCCCTCACAATCAATTTTGAATACGATAGGCGATTCACATGCCTTCCTGCTCAGGAAGGACAATCAGAAACAATGTATTCTGAAGAAGCCTGAATGGGCAATCCTATTCAGCAAACTATGACAAAAGAAAAGTGCCCTCAAGGCACCTTTTGGGATATAAGTTTCCCTAACTCCATGAGCCAGTGTGCTTCCTCGTGTATTGTATTACACCTGGGACTCCCACTGTGAAACATCTCAGTGCCTTTCTCTCCGTACCCCATCAGACTGCAACAAGAAACTCCAGCAGACACCTTGGTGTTTTCCTTTTCAGGACAGGTGATATAGCCTCTTGCCCGGCTTCTTCAGGGCTGAATCTATCCCTTTCTCTTATTTCTGAAATCTTGCCCCTCTATCTTAAAGTACCTCTCTAGCCCACCTGGGAATTTACACATAATTTTGAACTTTAAGCTAAATGTGCCTTACAATAGTCTATTTTTAAACATATTTGCATTGCTTTTACGTTAGGACCACCTAGTAAATTATATTTCTTCCAATAAACTCCTTTTTAAAAATTAAAACCTCTCTTTCAAGCCAATCTTCTTGAGTTCATATGCTTGCACAAATTAAGGCTGATTGGAACTGTCTCCCCATTTGAGCTAAATTCCCCACATTTACCCGAACTGGGGATGCTGAACAAACAACCTCAAGGCAGTTTTATCGACAGAAGAGAAGCTCCCATATCGTCATCATGCTGCTTTGTAAATTGTCTGGACTCTGAAATCTACTGGAATTCCAGAATGGGCTCTGGAATCTATTGCAAGAATAATTTCCACAGGTAGCATATTTTGTTATTGTTCTAATAAATTAACATTCTAAATACTTGAGCATTATATGATCATTATGTGATTTCACCATATCTGACCGATAAATTGACCAAGTTGTTTTGATCCTTGCCAACCTGAAGTTTCAATGATAAGATATCTGCTGTATTCAATCTAATAATTGTTTGAGTTTTGTTGTTAAGAAGTTTTTCCCAGTGGGGATACTGTGGGGGGTGGAGCCAAAAAGGAAAAGGGAGGGAAAGGAGAAGGAGAAAATGTTGTTTCTGAATAAACCTTTAGTTAAGTCTATGTAAGAATGTTTTTGTGTGTCTATGGGGGAAGCAGCTATAGAACATTTGGCATGGAGATTTTGAACCAGCTAAGCTTGTGTAGCAGATTAAAGCCTTTGTCTTTTTTTCCTTTCTTTAAAAAAAAAACATTTTTAGTATCCTGCTCTTCCTCCAAGGAGCCCAGAGCAGTGTACTACATACTTAAGTTTCTCCTCACAACAACCCTGTGAAGTAGGTTAGGCTGAGAGAGAAGTGACTGGCCCAGAGTCACCCAGCAAGTATCATGGCTGAATGAGGATTTGAACTCAGGTCTCCCTGGTCCTAGTCCAGCACTCTAACCACTACACCACACTGGCTCTGTTTCAGAGCACGCTCACGTGAGGGAAAGAAATACTCAAAAGAAATGCTGAGCTGCCTGGCTAGGCTTCTCCTAAAACTATTCTGTATTATTTTAAGTTCAAAATGCTGCCCCCACCTCTTGTTGACAGAGCTTGAACTTCCCTGGGCTTGGGGTGGAATCCCAGGGAAAACTCTATTTTGCTATTGGAGAAGTACAGACATCTTCCATATGCAAGCCTACACATGGTGAGAAAACTGATAATCGCTTACCTTTTTAGAACATGTTTGCACCAGAGGAACACCCCCACCTCAGGGAGCCCTTTTCCTGAGTTAAAAACCAACTCGGAGAGGCTTGACTAAGACTAGTTTTTTTAGTTCTTTTCTTTTTACAATTACTACTGACTGCTTCCATCTGATTAAATACAGTTAAGAATACTTAGTAGGATTACAAAAATAGGTTGTCTTAATGCACGCTTAAATGTTTACAATGGCTTTTGCAATGCCCTAGGTGTATTGAGCATAGGCTATTGTTTCTTATTTCAATTATGTTGCAAGTAAACTATAATAGAACAGTATCCAGAATATGCAGAGCACACACACCAAAGAAATATAAAATCCCTTATGCAAAGACTGACTAAACAAACTTTTCCCTAGACTAAACTTCCCTTTTCCTTGAACTCACCAAACTCTTGAAACTCTTCAAGCCTCCTGTAATCTTGTCTTCCCAGGCTTTACAGTTATCCTCTTGTAGCCAACCTCCATGGCCACAGGTCCTCCTCTGCACCTCCAGCCTAGCTTCTTCTAAGAAAGAATTCCCTTCTTCCTGGCAATAGCTCTCTGGGTCCCATCCACCTGGTGTGCTGATTGGCTGAGCCCTGGAGCTTACCAGCCTGTCCGTTAAGAGAGGGTTCACTTCCAGTTAACTCTTTAGCAGGAGGGGAGCCTGGTCACTACAGCGTGTGAGCCTGCAAAGCTTGTGAATATTCCTGCAACCTCATTTCATTGCATTACTGGGCCTGCATTCCTGAACTGCTTTCTACTATCGCTGCTGCTGATTGTTTCTCCAGCTTCCTGACCTGCATAATTCCTGAAGTTACTTTTTCCTTATTGATCCTGAACTCTCTTGTCCACTGGGTGCCCACTGCAGCATGGCTCTTGTCCCACCACCACCCTTTTTCTTGTCCACTCCAGGAGAACCTACTCTTCTCTGGAATCAATGGAGGTCCTATTTCGGCAATTACCTCCTCACCCTACAGACCCCTGATTTTACTCCAGCAAAGCAGAAAGCTATATTGCTTTACTGCCTGGGCCCTGAAGGCCAGGGAATATATAATCATTTGCCCTTTCCTGCCACCTTGGAAGGGGATGCCAACCCTTATGAAGCTGCTCTTCAAGCCTTAGATGGTCATTTCAACCCTACTTTGAATGTGATTGCTAAACAATCACATGAACAATCCAACTGCTATAGGAAATAAAACGTAATTTGGATAAAGTTATAGAGATGGCTAGGAGAGTGGAAAATGCTATGCTAAATTGATCTCTTTGGTACCCAAAACCAGCCTCCTGAAATCCAGGCTGTTCAGTCTACATCCTTCCAAATCCAATCCAGCCTTCTCATATGGCACTGCCCCAGAAAGTGGCAGCACAATAAAGGAGAAGCTACCAATGCTACTGATGTGGAGACTCTGCCCACAAAGCCGATTTTGCTCACTCTCATGCACAGAAGATTATTTGCAACAGGTGCAAGAAAAGGGGACACTTTGCTCAGTCTGCTGTCCATTCCATTATTGCTTTACTATATGATAAGGATGAGGCAGATGAACCACTTCCCGACAGCATTTTGAGCATTACATACTCAGAGCCTGCTTCTCCAAATTGTCAAGTTAAACTTTATTTATTCATTCATTCATTCGTTCATTCGTTCGTTCAATTTATATACTACCCTCTCAAAAATGGCTCAGGGTGGTTTACATCAAAGTAAAAACAATTAAAATAAAAACTATAAAAACAGCATAAAACTAATTAACAGTTAAAAGAGTTAAACAGTTAAAAACCCTAGAGAACCAGATTGAACACTTACAACAGTTAAAAACAATTTACAACAGTTTAAAAACCCTGGAAGGCCAGGCCAAACAGATAGGTTTTAAGGGCTCTCCTGAAGGCCAGCAATGAATTCAGATTACAGATTTCTGCCGGGAGTGCATTCCACAGCCCCAGGGCAGCTACAGAGAAGGCCCACCTCTGAGTCACCCCCAGACGGACCAGTGGTAATTGGAGACGAACCTCCTCAGATGGCCTTAATGTGTGGTGAGGATCATGTAGAAGAACGTGCTCTCTAAGATAGCTTGGACCTAAGCCAAGTTAATGGTCATCAAGTGTGGATGCTAGCTGATTCTGGTTCTACATACACTATCATTTCCCATCTACTTTGCAAGAAACTCCTTACTGCATCAGATCTGCACCTGCAGCCTTCAGACATCCAAAAACTGTGATGGGTGGGTACCAGATACAGAACAGAACAGAACTTTATTACAGTCATAGACCAATATACAAGAAATACAAACAATGCATCATGTAAATACAATTTAAAAAGAAGAGAGAAATATATAAACTACTTATGAAATGCGTTGCCAGATAAATTTCTTTGTATCTGGTATAAAACACAAAAGAATGAAGTACCTAATATATGAAAAGGTATATTGCAATATCAAAGATAACAGAAAATATGCATCCACCCAATGGGATATGGAGGTTCCCCTACTGCCATAAATGGATACTTCACTGCTCTCCTGGAATACAAAGGTCATACTGCAGAAGAGAAAGTGTATGTTTCACAAAAAGGAAGAGAAAGATGGAAACATCAGAAAGATCTATGGATAGTGTTAGACCCAAACAGCACAGCACCTGTATTACAAATAGGGATGTGCATAAAACCGGTTCTCCCGGTTCGGTTCGGGTCCGAACCGGGTCCGGACCGGACCGGGGTGGTTCGGTTTTGGTTTTGCCAGACCACCCCCCCGGTCCGGTTCAGTTTCGAACCGGTTCGGATCCGAACCGAACCGGTTCGGATCACAAAAAGTGGCTGGTTTTGAAGGGGACATTGTGTTCTACCTGCCACCCAAATTTCAAGTCGATTGGACCTTCCTCTGATTTTTTACAATTTTTTTTCAAAAAATAAATTTTTGCCCATAACTCACAATGTGGAGCCCTTAGGGGCAAAAAAGCTGGGGTGGGTGGTAGCCACCCATGGGTGTCCTCCACCCCAAAAATCCCAAGGCAATTGGTGGCTCCTAGTATTATTGGTGAATTTCTGAAGAAAAATTTTTTTTCCATTGGCTAGAATGGGGGTTCGGGTCTGCCCCAGACCCACCTCTGTGGGGTGGCAGCACCCCCAAAGTGGGTCCGGGGCCATGGCAAAAATGCCCTCAGTCCCTCCCAGCAATCCCCGTAGAGATAGGAGTGATGGTTCTGTTGTTTTTCTGAGGTATTCTGAGTGTAGATTCTATGATAGCTTATGAGATTTCCAATGAGACACCATGAATCCACTCTCATTTGCTATCACAGAATCCACACTCACTCAGAACACCTCAGAAAAACAACAGAACCATCACTCCTATCTCTACGGGGATTGCTGGGAGGGACTGAGGGCATTTTTGCCATGGCCCCGGACCCACTTTGGGGGTGCTGCCACCCCACAGAGGCGGGTCTGGGGCAGCCCCGAACCCCCATTCTAGCCAATGGAAAAAAAATTTTTCTTCAGAAATTCACCAATAATACTAGGAGCAACCCAACAATTGCCACCCCATCTTTTTGGCGCCTCTCTCTGGGCGCCCTAACACGTAACACCTAGTCAGTCCATCTCTTAATGCCTACCTACTACCACCACTCCTATCCAAGCAAGTAAGAGGAGGACACTCAGAGAGACAACACCCACTCTCTGATCTAACAAAAAGGCCACAGCTGTGCTGCCTGCCAGCACAGCAGCAGCAGCGGAGCAGCACACTAAGCACAAGAGCAGCACACACAGAGAAGAAGCAGGAGGCGGAGCAGCAGAGCAGCAGACCTGCTGCTCCGCATGATGGGTGACGTGATGCCCAAAGGAACCACCGCCTCACTCAGTGCCTGCCACTGACTAGGCCCGACAGACAGAAGCCAGCCAACCTGCTCTGCTCTGCTCTGATGCTCCCCATGGATGATGCACACACACCCTACATCTGCATCCCAATGACCAGACCAGACCAGACCAAGTGCGCAGAGTCAGCACAGGCCAGCAGCCACCAGCCCAGCAACAACAACAGCTACTACTGCTACCACCACAGCCAGTGTTGCCGCTACAATAACATTCCCAGTCCAGTCACGCGCGCCACAGCCTGAGCCTAGCACACAGCCAACAGCTGCTGCCAGCCAGTGCCTGGCAAGCCCAGCCAACATGAGGAGGAGAGAGCTAACAAGTAGACGGCGCACGCACATCACCAACCCATCACGACGGCGCAACTGCAAGGGGAGAGGGCACAATTACAGGCAGGAGGAGGAGGAGGAGGAGGAGGAGGCGGGCGAGGCAATCCTAGCACAGATTTGAAAGTTTAAAATCCACCAGGACATCTTCTAGAATCTAGACTTCTGTTTTTTCTACCACCAGCTGTAGTGTCTAGTTAGTCAGTGTGCTGTGCAGCTGAGCTGAGCTGAGCTGAGCTGCATGTGAGGAAGGGTGACTGTAGCTAGTTCTTTAGTTTCAGCAGACTGAGCATTGAGCATGGGCAGTGGCCTTGGGAAGCAACACAATTACACGACACTCACCTGCTGCTGCTGGTTCTAGAAGTTGCCTCTTCTCGTCTTCACCTCTTCGTGTGTGTGTGTGTGTGTGTGTGTGTGCAGTGAGTGCATGCCTTTTGCCTTGCTGGAAAGAAATGCTTCTCTGGTCCACCACCACATATCTGCTCAAGGACACAGAGGCCCAAGGCAGAGGTGGTGGCACCAGTGTGAGTGCATGTGTGCTGGTGGTGTTTGCCACCACAGGTGTTTTGTGTGTGTATGTGTGCGCTGCTAGCTAGGAGGGGGGAGGGAGGCAGGGAGGGAGGCTGGGAGGCAGGGGGGAGGAAAGGGGAGGGGGAGAGGGATGTAGAGGGGATTGAAGGGGGGAGGGTCCGGCTCAGAGTTGGTCAGCCACATATTTGTGCACACACGTGCTCACGTGTGTGCTTCGGTGGGAGAGACCAGACTCTCATCATCTGCCAGACCGGGGTTGGGGGCAGTTGAGGCGGTGGTGGGCTGGAAGGGAGGGAGGATGGAAGGTGGTGAAGAGGAAGGGGAGAGGATGAGAGGGGAAGGATGGAGGGAGTTGGAGGGGGGAGGAAAAAAACATGTAGACAGACACACACCACACTACACACAGAAAGCATCCACACACAGAGACAGTGCTAGGCATCCATTCACACAGACAGACAGACAGACAGACACACAACAGGAAGAGACAGACTGAGCCTGCACCACACACACACACACACACAGACCCAATTCCCCCCCTGCACAGTTATCAATCAATATGTTGTGTTGGCAGCCAGTTCATTGCTATTCTGATGGTTTTGGGTTTTTTGCCATCAGCCAACATCAACAGTGACCACAATCAAGATGAACATAAGATGATAATAATTCATTCGTTTCATTTCAAAAAATCACCCAATCATTTTCTCCATGTAAACCAAGCCCCCCACACATGATTTCTGGTGACATTTTCAATAAAATCAATTCATTTGGCATTCATCATTTTGTTCTCCCTTTGTCACCTTTTTTTCTTTCTTTTGCATAATTTTGAGGCTTGATTTTGACATGGGGTTTTTAAAGAAAAAATTATTTACATGTTTATTTACATACAGTATTTACATATCTACACTGCATTTTTGAACGTATACCCGCCGCTGCCGCTAAGTCTAGTACTCCGTGGGCTGTGCTACTTTGGGGGGGTGTGCCGTGCCCACGCCAGGTCCCCAAATGCTGACAGGTGGATAGATAAAGGGCCTGTGCTGGTCAGCATTGGGTTTCTTTTTAGGTGGGCGTGGGCATTGTAAACATCTGGCCAGTCGCAGCACTACAACTACTACTACAACTGCATCTCTGTGTGGGCACACTACACGCTGCGACTGGCTGGCACGGCTCAGCATCTGTCACGTCAGCTCAGCTAGAGGTGGAAGGGGGGAGGGTAGGGATAAGCAGAGGTCGAGCCAGGCAGGTGACCAACCATGGGGCAACCCACGGTAATCACTCGCCCGTCTCAAACTCAAGCTTGGGGTAGCCCAACAAGGGGAGGTTCACCTTAAGGAAGACCAGCTGCTCCACCAGACCAGGGTCCAAGCGGGAGCGAGAGGGTGTCACCACGTCCCCGGCACGTGAAAACACCCGCTCGCTCTGGACACTGGTTGGGGGGCAGGAGAGGAGGCGCACAGCCACCACCGCCAGGTCCGGCCAGACTTGGCGGCGGCTCGCCCAGAACTGTGCGCAGTCCACGCCGTCTCCCTCCACAGGCTCCTCCAAGTACTGCGCAACGCATTGCTCAGCACTGGAGGGGGGCCTGGCAGGTCGAGCCTCCCGCATACCAGGCATGGCGCCATAGCAGAACCGCTGAAACCACTGGGCGGATCTCGAGTCGGTAGCAAATGGCTGCTGCGATGGCGCCGCCTGGGATGCCGCGCTGCTGGACTGGGAAGAGGGAGGGGAAGGGGAAGCTGACGCCGGCTGGCCGCCCATGCTGCTGCTGGGTGCGGGTTGGGCCGCGAGGGCTGCCCCCGCACCACTACCAACACCCTGGTCTCTGCGGGCCCTAGCGGCCTCCTCCTCCCTAACCTTCTCGACCAGGATGCCCTTCCACCTGGGCAAGTCGTCGGCACTCACGGCATTGCCCTTGAGGGCTGGGTGACAGAGACAAGCGAGGACATACTCCTCCCTGTCTCCCAGCACATCAACGAGCCGCTTGTCAACCCCAGACCTCAGCCTCCCAGCCAGAGCACGACCCTCTGGCGTGGTCAGAGAGATATGGAGTCCACCCATCAGCTTCTCGAGACCAACAGCTGTGGGCAGCGCCTGGCTCAAGGGAGTGGTGTCGCCACACAAGCCCTTCGTGGCAAGCTGGAAGGGCTCGAGTGCCGACACCGCCTCGGACATCTGCTTCCACTCTGCGTTCGAGAAGTCGCAGACATCCAAGGACTCGTCCCTCGCCAGGGCGACAAGGGCTCTCTCCTGCTCCAACAGGCGCTGGAACAGGAGGAAGGTGGAGTTCCACCGCGTCTCCACATCCGTAGGGATGAGATGGCGAGGAAGGCCAAGGTCATCCTGCTTCTGGCGAAGCAGTCTCCTGGACTTCTCGCTGCGGTGGAAGTGGGCGGCCAGCTTGCGGGACTTATCCACAAGCGTGGCCGTGGCAGCAACAGCACCTGCGATGGGGCGGGCCCCCTTCTCCTGGGACGCCCTCAGCTCCTTAAGGCCAAGGGCGTCCCTGACGGTCAGATGGAGCGTGTGTGCCATACACCGTATGTTCACACAGTCCATGACTGTCTCGACAGCGGCGGTAACGTTGGCTCCATTGTCGGTGACAATGAAGCCGCGGGAGAGGTGTGGACACCCGCCAATCCACTCCTCTATCTGGCGGTCGAGTACGGCCGCCACCTCCTCCGCGGTGTGCCTCGTGTCCATCGTCTCCACGTGCAGGACGGCCCACCTGTGCCGTAGTGCATCGGGAGCCGCGCCGGACCCGGAAGCATCGCCCGCGGAGGTCCCCTCACTCTCCGGTCCCCACCAGTGGGCAGTGAGGGCCAGGAAAGAAGCGTGCATCCCACTGACACTGGTCCAGAGGTCAGTCGTGAAATGCACGCTTGTCCCGGCCGGAGCTGCACGCAGCTCGGCCGACACGAGCTCCCTGCACCGGCGGTACAGGGAGGGGACCACGTTCCGGCTGAACGTCGTCCTTGAGGGGATGACGTATTCGGGAGCCAGGTATTGGAGAATACGGCGGAAGCCGTTGTTCTCGACCACCTGAAACGGCTGGTCATCGGTGGAAATCATCTCCCCTATGAGGCGGGTGAGGTGATGATGGTCCACGCGAACAATACGCTGGCTGCCCGAGGACTGCGTCCACCGCTGGACGGGCAGTGTAGCCTGCCTGCTGGCTGGCACACTGCCGCTGCCCGCCCTAGTGGCAGATGCACAAGGCGCACTAGCGCTGCCAGCCTGTCCCCTGAGACCTGGGTGGTGACGCTCTAGGTGTCTCCACATAGGCGTCGTACCCAGGTGCGCAGGGTCCCTTCCACGGCTGACAAGCATCCTGCAGTGGACACAGCGGGCGTGGAATGGGTCATCTTGAGGAACCTCAAAATGCACCCATGCACCACTGCCCTTGGCCTCCTGCGCCCTGGGCGCCGTCCTAGGCCGTTTCTCGCAGGGTGGCTGCAGTCCTAGGGGGGGGGCGGCCGCCGCTGCCTGCCCACTGCTGCCACCCAACCCGCCCCTTCCGCCCTCCACAGCGGAGGAAGGGCCCGGCTGAACTGGCATCGGAGAGGCAGGCCTCTCCTCCACCACCTCGCCAGACCGCTCCCCACCAGAGTGTCGGGCTTCACGAGGGGGGGCCCCACTGAGCGGCGAAAGGATAGGGGGAAGGGGCCCCAGAGGGAGGGAGAACCTGGCTGCATCGCTGCCAGCCGCACGGTCCTCACCGCCCTCTACCTGCTCTTCCAACTCCACAGTCTCCTCCACCTCAACAACTGGCGGTAGCTCAGCAGCACCTGGTGCCGCCGGCGAGGAGGGACCCGCCACAGCCCTAACAGTGCCTCTGCCTCTGCCGCGATTGGCGGCAGCAGGCGTGGGGAACTGAATCCTGCGCACCAAAGATGGGGCCGGAGCAAAGAATTCTCCAATGGGGAGAACTGGGGTGTCCTCAGGCTCCCCGCGTCCTCTCCCTCCCCGTGCCGCAGGCGCACCCCGCACCTGGCCTCTCCCACCTCTGCCTGCCAGCCTTGAGCGAGCCCTGCCCGCCACACGGCGCTCAGACATGCTGCTAGGTCAGAAGGAGGGAGACTTTAGGAGGAAGGCCAGACAGGGTCAAAAAAATAATTTGGAGGGGCTTAGGGGCCAAAAAAAAGGCAGCTGATTTGGAGGCGGCGGGGGGGAAGTTTGTTTTGAAAAAAGGAAGCCAATGGGGGGGAAAGGAAGACTTTTTGATATGGGGGGGGAAGCCAATCGAAGTGAGGGGGAGGGTGTCCTTTTTGAATTTGGGAGTCAACCACCAAGCCAATTGGGGAGATGGGTCTGGGAGGGGTTTTTTTTAGAAAAATAGGGGGTTAAAGGGTGGAACCCCGGTGTGGGAGGGTGGCACGGGCAGTTGGGTGGAGTAGTTGTGGTGTGGGTGGCAAGTTTTTAGCTTTTTTGGGGGGGGGAGTGGATGGGGGGAGGGCACAGCACCTACCGGGGGTGGGGGAGGGATGCAGTCAACGCTTGGGAACCTGCAGATCAAAGGAGGAAACCCTTATTTAGTGAACTGGAACACAAAGTGTGGGTTCTGGGGGGTGGTTCAAACTCAATGCAGCCTATTTAGTGACTCTAAATTGCACACAACCAAAACCAGAACCCAGTCACACCAACACAGAGGTTGAACCCACCCACTCTGTGACTCTGCCTGCCCAATGCCATGGCAAGCAAGCAGCAGCAAACACTTGATGGCAGCCTCATGGATTGAACATCATGATCATCATCATGCGTGTGTATTGGCCCAGCATGTAGTGGCAGCATCAGAGCCCAGCCAGGACCCCACTCAGACTGCCCCAGAGGCAAGGAAGCACTCTGGCATGGCATGGGCCCAGCATGTAGTGGCAGCATCAGAGCCCAGCCAGGACCCCACTCAGACTGCCCCAGAGGCAAGGAAGCACTCTGGCATGGCATGGGCCCAGCATGTAGTGGCAGCATCAGAGACCAGCCAGGACCCCACTCAGACTGCCCCAGAGGCAAGGAAGCACTCTGGCATGGCATGGGCCCAGCAGTGGCAGCATCGCATCAGAACCCTGGACCCCACTCAGACTGCCCCAGAGGCAAGGAAGCACTCTGGAAGGCACCTGTTCAAAAACCACCTGCAAGACGCATGCAATGCAACGCAACACACAGCAGCAATTTCTTTACTGGGCATGGGCATGAAGACACAAGTTTTACAACAGTACATCTCCTCTCCAAGGTTCCCTCCCTCCTCCCCACACCCAAATGCATTTCAGAATAGGGGTGTCCCTATTTAAAACCGCCAGCTAGGGAGAGAAAGGGGCAACAAAAGGTGCACAATCGCACACGCACTAACCCCTCTTCTTCCGGTCCTTCTCCTGCCGCTCACTGCTGGTCACGGATTCGCCGCCGCCAGCCAGCCACCCTGGGCTGAGACACAGCAGGGCGGCCGCACGAGGCACACAGGCAACCGGGGTAGTTCAACAACGATGGAGGGGCAGAAGTGAGGAGACAACACTGTTTGTGTCGCTCAACTCACCCCCAAGCAGAGACAAAATCAACCAAAAACTATAAAAAGAAAAAAAAACCGATGGCAGCCGCCAGGTGGGTAGGCTACTGTGTGTGGCTGCAGCTGTGGGAGAGGAGGTGGAAAGTGAAGGGGAGCAGAGAGAGAAAAGACTAAGAGAGAGAGAAAAGAGAGGGGGGGCAGGGACAAAGAGAAAGAGAGGAGAGAGAGAGAAAAGAAAGAGAGAGAGAGGAGAAAGAGAGATGATAGAGAGAAAGAGGAGAGAGGAGAAGCGCAGCGCAGCAGGGAGGGGGGATTCAGGTGTGGGGGGAGGACACAGCAGTAGCAGCGGTCCAAAGAGGTGGGGGGAGCAGAGAGGGTGTGTGTGGTTGGGGCTAGTGTGTGGCAGGGGGCCTGGGGTAAGTGGAGAGAGTCGGGGGCAAGGAGGAAAAGAGGTGGGGTGGGGGGAGCAGAGAGGGTGTGTGTGGTTGGGGCTAGTGTGTGGCAGGGGGCCTGGGGTAAGTGGAGAGAGTCGGGGGCAAGGAGGAAAAGAGGTGGGGTGGGGGGAGCAGAGAGGGTGTGTGTGGTTGGGGCTAGTGTGTGGCAGGGGGCCTGGGGTAAGTGGAGAGAGTCGGGGGCAAGGAGAAAAAGAGGTGGGGTGGGGGGAGCAGAGAGGGTGTGTGTGGTTGGGGGCTAGTGTGTGGTAGGGGGCCTGGGGTAAGTGGAGAGAGTCAGGGGCAAGGAGGAAAAGAGGTGGGGTGGGGGGAGCAGAGAGGGTGTGTGTGGTTGGGGGCTAGTGTGTGGCAGGGGGCCTGGGGTAAGTGGAGAGAGTCGGGGGCAAGGAGGAAAAGAGGTGGGGTGGGGGGAGCAGAGAGGGTGTGTGTGGTTGGGGGCTAGTGTGTGGCAGGGGGCCTGGGGTAAGTGGAGAGAGTCGGGGGCAAGGAGGAAAAGAGGTGGGGTGGGGGAGCAGAGAGGGTGTGTGTGGTTGGGGCTAGTGTGTGGCAGGGGGCCTGGGGTGAGTGGAGAGAGTCGGGGGCAAGGAGGAAAAGAGGTGGGGTGGGGGGAGCAGAGAGGGTGTGTGTGGTTGGGGGCTAGTCTGTGGCAGGGGGCCTGGGGTAAAAAAAAAAAACAACACCTGGGAACAATGGGCAGAAAGTCTGGGGGGGGGGGAGAGGAACCAACAACAACCAGCAGGGAGGAATGGGACACACACACAGCAAAACCAGAACCAAAAGAAGCTAATTGATTTCACACAAAAACCCAAAGTAACTAAGACAGGACTCAACAGGCAGCAGCAGCAGCACCAGGGAGGATGGGGAACAACACTCAGTCTGGGTGGGAGGGGGCAGGCAGGGCAGGAGTGGAGGAGGAGGTGGCAGTGGGGGGAGTGGGTTTCTGGAGGGGAGGGAGGGGGGAAGCTAGGAGCAGGACCACAGGGGAACAATCAAATTTGAATCCAAACAATCTATACACAAAGTAAAAAAAAGGAAACCAAAGGGCAGCCAGAAAGTCTCAGGGCGGGGGGGGGGGTTTACAACTACCAGGGGGAGGGACTGGGGGAGTGGGTGACACACACAGGGAGCAAAACCAAAACCAGAACCTAATTCCACAAAGAAATCCAAAGAATGCAAGGCTCAACAGGCAGCAGCACAGGAGGGAAACAATCTTATCTGGGTGGGAGGGAGGGAGGGAGGGGGGAAGCTAGGAGCAGGGCCAGAGGGGAACAAATTAACAATCAAAATCAGAACACAAGGAATCAAATTGCAGCAATAATATAAACTAAATCCTCAGAAACACAACTCAGACAGGCAGCCAGCAATAACAATAGCTATTAATTAAAAACCAAAATCAGCAAATATATAAATTTACACAGAAGCAATAATTGAATGCAACTCAAAAAGTGGAACAAAAGTCAGGCAAGGCACAAAAACAGGAAAGCAATGCAGAAGAGGGGGGTGGGGGGGGGGGAAGGAGGGAAAGCCAAAACTTTGGAAGAAGGGTTGAGAGAGAAAGGGTGAAGAGAACAGAAAACACACAACAGGAAAAGTTGGAAAAAGTTGAGGGGAAAGTATTAAAGAGGTTTGGACAGAGACAGACAGAGGGCAGATGGACAAGGTGGCACACAACAACACACACAGAGAGCAGAGAGACAGACACACACTAATGTGACACACAGTCAGCAGGGACTCACAGCAGACACCAGCAGCAAAAGAGCAAGCAAGGTCTCAGAGATGATCCCACAACTGCAGCCAAGAGAAGTTTCCAGAGAAGAGGCTTGGGTTTATATAGGTTTGAAATTCCCTCCTTTGGGAGCCCCCACCTTTGCACTCCCCCACGGCCAACAGGGTGCCAGCTCTCAACAGTGCAACAGCCAAGCAGCCTACCAGACCAAAGGACTCATTCTGGCCAATCAAAGGATCAATAGCGCAGCCAATACAATGCCTGAAAATAGCATCACAAAATGGATGCTAGGAGCAAAAGTTTCAGGAATGAGCCACAAAATGGAGGACACACTTCAAACTTTAAAGGGACACTCCAGAGACTCAATTGAACTCCCGAACCGGTTCGGGAAACCCGAGCCGGTTCGGAGCCGAACCGACTCGGATTCGGTCCGGATCGGTCCCAGAAGGGCCCGATTCGGTCCGGGATCGAACCGCCGGATCCGGACCGGTTCGGGACGAACCGATCCGGATCCGGACCGAACCGCACATCACTAATTACAAATGATAGAGCATCCATATGCTGATATGATTGCTGATTTCACGGATGTGAAATCCGTGAAATCAGGGTTTGAAACAGCACACATTTTAGATGGGGGACTTTGGTCAGGTACAACTGCCTTATAAAGTGAGAAAGGGATGTTCCCGATATTCTGGACCAAAACAATCAGTCAGAATCCAAGGAGCTTCTGTAATATTGGATGATGGAAAGAAATGGAACACTTCTACCTGTAGACTTTCCAGCATGCATACTGAGAGACAAGAGGGAAGGGAGTCTGATCTCAAGAGAGGAACTGGAGAGAAATTTGATTTTGCCTCCAGTTTTGACCACACCAAGGAGGCTGATGAAAGTGATGGACAATACTCCAGAAAAAACATCAGTAAACGCTTCTGTGCCAGAGAACCCAAGACTTAGGAGCAGTATGAATGACATGAGACCACCCAAAAGACTTCAAGACTTTATCACTGAATTTTAAATTATTACAATTCTGGTTGTTCTAAAGAGGAGGGATATGTTGTATTCCAACTAGTAATATTTTATGTTGTGTTGTTGAGAAGTTTGTCCCAGTGGGGATCGTGTAGAGGGGTGGGGGTGGAGTAAAAAAGGAAAAGGGAGGGAAAGGAGGAGAAATTGGAGTTTTCTCTTAATAAACCTTTAGTTAAATTTACATAATATTTCTCTGTATCTGTGAGGGAAATGGCTATAAAACAATATCCTACCACTTTTTAAACAGTCTGTCACACAAACAAATTGTGGATTTCAGTGCTCATCATTGAGTAGAATTGCTTACACCTTTTTCCCTTTCCCACTCTTTTACTAATAACACAAGCCAATGTTATTAATTTACATTAAATTCATTTAACACCAATGAAATAGGCCAGAAATTTATAATGAGTACCATTTAACAACTTACAGTGGCAGGACTAATCATGTTCCACTTAGGAGTGCCTGTTACATTCTTTTAGCGCACAATTGTAGATTAAATGCTACATTCTTATGTTACCGTGGAAAGAAATGCATTTGCCAGGTATCTTACTAGTGAATAACAAAGAAATGAACAAGCTTAATAATCTTCAATTTGGTTCCCCGCCCCCCCAGCACATAATGATACATACCTTGTGAGATCTGTGTCCAAAGTACAGGAAGAAGCACCTACAAGTACTGAAAATTTAATTAAAAGTCAGAAAGCCATTGCAATGAAGACTCAGCAGAAAGCCATTTATTTTTAAAATCTAATATATTCTTCATGACTAAAGGCTACAGCACACGCTGACTTACACATTTAGCTGTAACTGATTTAAGGTACTTGGTGGTTTTTTTGCACACAGGGTGGTGCTCAATTTGCAATGGAGTAAATTGGCAGAAATTTCATTTGGTGGATTTTTTTAACTCTGCAAAAAAAGGGAGAAGAATCCTCATTAAAAGTTCACGATAGGCTGTTCGCTTTTTTTCATCATTAACAAGCCTAACTGCAGGTAAAAAGATACAATTATGGATTTATATAAATCCTATTGTCAATTTACAGCTCAAAGACTGGTGAGTTACCTCATTTTAAATAGGTTATTTTTTCCCCTTAACCTTTCTTTGTTTTAATGAGGATTCAGTTTGTCAGTGTCTCAGATTCTGTTTGCAAGAAAGTTTCTCGCAAATTGCCAGGGTTTGGTAGGACTAAAGACAAAAGAACATCTTATGTTAAATTTCATGCTTAAGTGATAAGGGCAAACTGGAGATTCAGCATTGGAATTGAACATTTCCATATCAGATGTTCAACTTAGGAAGCTTTTGTGCTCCATATGCTGCGCCTTGCCATTCATTATAACTGTTGTTCTCATCTGCTAGGGCTTTACATTGCTATCTGTGCCTGATGTCTTCATTCCTGCTCACACAGGTGTGCTCCCTCTTGGCTCTGAAGTAACATCCAGCCCTGTTCATTCTAGCAGGAGCAACATGGATCTTCCAGAACAAACATTGGTGCATCATTGGCAGAAGGTTACTTTTGTGAACCTCTTAGAGCCTTTGGAGTCAGGTAGTATATAAATTAGATTAAAATAATAATAATAATAATAATAATAATAATAATAATAATAATAATAATAATAATAAAATAAAGAAGCTCATGGTGCCCTTCCACTACAAATGTCGTGAGGGGGGTGATTTGCGTGGAGTAATGATGAGCCAGAATTCTAATTGTTCCCATCTCTCATGCCTTCTTGTGCATGCTGGAGCCTGGGGATATTTATTAGCATGGATTGTGTACTTGTTTAGGTGCTTCATGCTCACCCCTCGCACCCTATTTACCTTGATCTAGGGTCTATGTTCCTGGTTGCTCCTGAGGCCATGGAGAAAGTCTGCCCGCCCTGAACATATTGGTTCTGTGCAGGGGGCAGTGGGGGGGGGTCTGCCCCCTTTAGATAAAAGTTTGGTGGCTTATTTTGGGTGGTGGAAGATGGAGAGCAGGGGGAGGCAATCCCCCCCCCCCGACAGTTTGGCCCAGGTAACATTACGACGGCCACCTTTCTAATATGGAAGCAGCCAAGGCTTTAGTTGATTTATTGGACTTCTGGTTCCAGTATGGAAGCTAGTGGATTTGGGGCTGGGACAAGTATGCACTTGTCTCCCCTTGTCGCCCTCTCACAAAATGTTTTGATCATCCTGCCCGGCAGCTCAATGGCCCAGCACTGCCTGAAAGGCGTGATGGCACTATTTCTAGTGAAGGTAGGCTGTGGCTCTCCAGCTTCCTTTGACACCTAATAATATTAGTGCCTGTTACATTGTGTAATGAAGTTGGGGCTGGCTGCTGCCTGTGCCTCATTTAACCTATACGGTGTGTCTGGCTCATTATTTCTCCATGCAATGGCCACCTTAACAGATGTTCCATACATGGAAGTTCTGCTTGCATTCCATTTAAGACAAGCAAAGAGAAAAATTAATGGTAGGCTACAGTTCCAATTGTACTGTTCTGGGGCTTAAGTCCTTGAAAGTTTGTTCTAGTGCTTAGGCCCATTCATGTTGCTGTGCATAGGCTCCAGTTCTCATTACAAACTGGGACTGGCACCCAAATCCAGAGTTTGCTCATGTGTCCCATCACCCATCAATGAACCAGTCCGTCACTGACATGTTACAGTTCTCTAAAAGGACTGTATCACTTCTCGACATATGTGGAAGGGCCATGTGAAAGAATTGCTAACTGAGCTTATCCCTGCTAACTGAGCAAAGAGGTGCCTTTTAAAGTGGCACCTTATTTTATATTTATTTATTTATTTATTTATTTATTTATTTATAGTCTTCTATTTAGCAAGGGGAGAGCAAATGACCCTGTCCAACCCCAGCACAGCATCCCTCCAGTGGCTGTTGTTGTCTATCTTATGTTCTTTTTAGACAGTGAGCCCTTTGGGAACAGAGAAACATCTCATTTATTTATTTATTTATTTATTTATTTGATTTTTATGTAAACCACTTTGGAAACTTTTGTTGAAGAGCAGTATGTAAATAGTAAAAGTAGAAGTAGCTTTCACATAAAGATCATTCTCTGCATGGAAAAGTTACATGTTGAGGGCAAAGCTTCTCACTTCTCTTTCTCCTTGCTATATAAGCTTTCACATGGAAGGAAATGTTGTGACACAGGGACACTGTTGTAGACATACATTCTGAGATTGTACATTCCCTGGAGAAAATTGTACCCTGTCCCCTAATACAGATTTAAATCAGCCCTCTGTCCCCGCCCCCACTTTTTTTTTTTTAAGCAAGCTTTATTGTGGCTAGAATCCAGCTAAACCTGGCATAGGTTTACTTTTATGTGGCTGAAATTCACTTACCCTGGAGTTGCACTACTGACTTTAGTGAGAGGACTTCTCCAACACAACTGGTTTGTGGAATGTCAGATTTTTCAGTCATCTTCCTTACCCTCACACTAAAATAAAAATATCCATGTTTAAAAGGTGTTATTGTGGTGTCTGCCTTTCCCCACTAGCTACTCAATACTTAAATTGGGGAGGAGAACTTGTCTTGTGGTAGCAAGGATGAATTGTCCCCTCTGCTAAGCAGGGTCTGCTGTAGTTTGCATTTCAGTGGGAGAATACATGTGTGAGCACTGTAAGATATTCCCCTTAGGGGATGGGTCTGCTCTGGGAAGAGTATCTGCATGCTTGCATGCAGAAGGTTCCAAGTTCTCTCCCTGGCATCTCCAAAATAGGGCTCAGAGAGACTCCTGCCTGCAAACTTGGAGTAGCTGCTGCCAGTCTGTGTAGACAATACTGAGTTAGATGGATTCAGTCTATGGCAGCTTTCGATGTTCCTATGTTCTCTAAGTCCATAATTGAAATTTTGTAGAAAGCTAGAGAATCAGTCTGCTTATTTCTCTTTAAGAGCATTAGCATTGTGGTCTGTGGGATAGATGGAATGAGGAAAACATTTTCCAATAATATCCTGTGCAGAACCTCCCATGAAATTTTGCTAGTGTTATCAAACCTCTTTTTGCTTCTCTTAAAATTCTCAAAGAGTTCACTCAAGCAGGAAGGCAACAATCAATTGCAACTTAGGGAAATACTCTCACCACCACCACCAGTTATCAAATCTCTTATTGTTTTCGTTGAAATTGTTTTCATATGTTTCACCTGAACATGCACAACCAAATTTTATTGTCGACAAAATTCAGTAACAACTCTAATCTTTTCTTCACAAACTGAAACATACTCCATTGCTCTAGTCCCATGAAGATGAATTTGTATTTGGAAAGGACAATAAAGATATTAGGCCTGTGTACGTTCAGAAAATTTGGATTCGGATTGGACCTGATCTGAATTTGACTATATTAGATTCAGTTTCTATAGGCTCTGGCAGTATTTGATATCAGATTGGGTTCAGAATTTGAATCTGAATTCTGACTTAAATTCAAATGTTCCCATTAGTGATCAATGGGGAAATTGAAAAAAATCACCAAAAATCACTGGTTGGTCCCAGAGTCTTGAATCTTGACACACATGTGGGGGGGAGGTCATGTGTCCCTAGCTATTCAATACTTAAAAATGGCTACAAATGGTGAAATCTGGCTTGTTTCAAGCAAGAACTTTACAAAAACTTCTGAAACTTAAGATCCCTGTTGGACCCCCATCATTCCACCAGCCCGTGGATAAATCTGCACTTTTCCTTCATGAAAAGGGGTAATAGCATGCCACCTCCCCTCACTTTTATATTTCTGCAATGGATGGACATACAGTTATGAATTAAGACACAACTGAAATCCACATTGGCAGGACTATGTCTAATATTTTTCAAAGCTATGGGTAAATCCCCTGATTTTTTGTGATTTTTTTGAAAATTTTTCTTTTAAAAATAGTTAAAAATAGTGAAATCTGGCTGGTTTCAAGCCAGAACCTTACAAAAGGTTCTGGATCTGAATCCCCTCTTTGGACCATCATTCCACCCCCATGTGGAGGAAAAGGGATAATTTTTTTCTTCCCCATTGCAGGAACAGGCAAACTTTTTAAGGGGGATTAAAAGGACTTCACACCTTAGAAGGGAAAGCATGAAATTCTTTCTAACCACAAAAGTGGAAACATTCAAAGTACTTTCACTTTTACTAACTGTGTGCTTCTGCATTGAAGAAGACACAAAATCAAGAGAATGTCCTTGTTTCTCCACAAGAGGGTGGAATAATGGTTCTAGGGAGGGCTTCAGCTCTGGAAAAGTTTGTAAGGTTCTGGCTTGAAACAAGGCAGTTTTATCCCTTTTTTCAATTTTTAGTCCCCACCCCCAAGAATCCCCCAAAATGAGAGGCTTTACCCATAGCCTGGTAGGGGATAATAACAGAGAGTCCTGCCAATGTGGACTTCATATGTGCCAGATTTCATAACTGTATGCCCATCCATTCAGGAGATATAAAGGGGGGAGGGGCATTTTACCCCTTTCATGAAGACAAAGAGCTGATTCCTCCACATGATGGTACAAAGAGTGTCTTCAGTTTCAGAAGTTTTTTTTTTAAGTTCTGACTTGAAAGTGACAAGCCAGATTTCACCATTTTTAGTCATTTTTTAAAAAAATTGCAAAAAAAATAACAAAAAATCAGGGGATTGACTAATTATCTTCAAATTCTCTGCAGTGGGCTAGGAGCTCCTTCCCCATAGATTTCAAGGCTCTATGACCAACCAGTGATTGTTCATGATTTTTTTTTCTTCTATTTCCCCATTCACCTCTATGCGGGAAAATCCTATTCCATTTTGCTAATTCTAAAGTTTTTAAAAAATTAATTTCAATATTTCAGAATTAATTCTGACTGTACTGATCAATTTTTTAAAAACAGATTTGGATTTTAGTAGGTTTTTGTGATTTTGGGCAATTTTGGATAAAATCTGAATGTCTGAATCTGCTCTATGCCTCCTAGAGATATATATTCCTGAAAAGACTAATGTTTTTAGGGTCATTTTTTAAAATATAGTTTGTCTCCATTTTTACCATTATTCTCCATTCCTTTTCAGCTTTACAAAAGTCTGAACACATGATATTAGTGCAGCAAAACCACTTTCACTATTCTGCTATTTTAAAATGTTCCCAGCTCCTTTGAACTTTAAAATCTTATGTGTGAATGAACTCATAAAAGTTGTCTTTGTGCTGCTGGATGATGAGTTAATTACATGCCAAAATTAACCTTTGTTAAGCTCAGTAATAGGACTTCTTTTTATCTCTGCAGCCAAGGTCTGTGTTAAAAATTCTTAATGATCTTGGATGAAAATCAATAATTTGTATGACTTCCATGTATGAACCAAGGAATGATATGTATCATTAAAATGTACTCTAATGATAACCTCAAGCTGAAACGGAAAGAAACTGTGATTCCACAGAGGTTTCAAGGACAAGTCTCTTACCAGTCAAGGGGCCATGGAGGCCTCTAAAGGGAAGCTGCTATAGGGGACAGCTCATTTGCCCTAGAGCTCAGAGAGAGATCAAGCTAGGAAGGATAACACCAAGATCCAGGCTTTGCAAAAGTCTTGCAACACTTTTCTTTGTTATATCACTATCAATCTCCAGGAGCATCCTGCTTATATTCAGGTTTTCTTTTTTCCTTTAATTAACAAAATATTGCATATTGTCAATATTACACAAATGTTCTGAATCTCCCCCTCTCTCCCTACATCTCTCTAATTAATGTTGTTTTGGGATATTCCCCAAAAGCATAACTGCAGTTCTTCTATCCATACTCCAATTAATGTTCATTCCAAGTTTAGACATTTCCATGCTATACCCCCACATACAGAACCACAAGCAGAACACAGAGTGGCTCCTGCCTAAATAGTGGCTCAGCAGGTTACTACTGCACATTGGGTGTGCAAGGTTGAACCACCTTAGCTGTCTCCATAGTTGTCAAAATTCACATAAGTGAGCTGTTCCCAGGCTGTTGTCCATTTCACCCCAATAGGCTTTCCAACATTTCTGCAATGCATAACAGTTTCTGTATAATCTCTGGCTATTATAGCTTGCTAACAGTAGTGCTAATTCATTGGCACATCACCTTGGGTCAGCCCATAGTCAGTGTCATTGATGGAAACATTACATTTGGATTTCAATTCCAATGTCCTTAGATTGTGGGGATGCTGATTTTAATAAGCTCAGGAAAAAGCTAGGTAGCATTCCATTGTTAGATAAAATAACAGAGAAAGGAGCCAACGGTGCATGGGAGTTCCTGAAGAAGGAGTTATTAAACATACAGTCACAAAAATCCAATATGAAAGAAAAATGGGAGACATCTAAAAAGAGCCAAGGTGGTTTCACAAAAAATTATGTGGTGAAAAGAAAAAAGGATGTGTATAAGGAATAGAAAGAAGGGCCGATCACCAAGGATGAATACAGAAGAGTAGCCCAGAATTGTTTGGACAGTGTCACGGAAACTAAAGCTCAGAAGGAATTGATGGCATTAGATGAGATCTCAGAAAGGCATTAACACCACAGTAGGCATTCTATACCAGATAAACTCTGTTGAATGGACTGATATCTTGGTTAAAGGAGATCTGAACATATAGGGCAAGACAGGGCTGTAAGATAGGAATGATCAGTCAAGATTGCTCCTATCATACAACTGGCAAAGTTCATTGCACCCTAGCAGGCTGAATGTTGTACTATCCCCTGCAGCTAATTTAATATATATGAAAGTTACAGGTATGTGACTGTTCAAGAATGAAGAAATTTTTGTTAATATATTTCCAGGATACACACACACACACACACACACACACCCATTAATATAATGCAGAATGATTTCTTAGTAGGCTAACAAGGCAGTTCTAATAGCCAGGATTACGACAATGTGGATTGCCTTCTGATCTTGACTTCTATTTTTCTTATTAGTGTATTTAATTGTGCAATGTAGTCTGTGCCCAATGACAATACAATATTTATCTATCAGAATTTAATCCCACTTTTTTTCAGGATGGTGCAAATAGGGCTGCCACTTTTTTGCCATAAGTTAGGTTAAGAGATAGCGAGGCACTTCACACGACCCGTGTGAAGTGCCTGATGGGGTTCTGCCAGGAGAGCGGGCTTAGCCCGCACTCCCCACAGACGAGCAGCTGCTCGTAGCTGGGCAGCTGGATCGGCCGCCCACACAGCTGCCAGCTCTGTCACGGATCCGGCAGGGGCTGCAGGGATCGAGGGGCATGCAGCCCTGAAAGTTCCAGAATGCCCTGCACGAGCATGTGGGGCATCCTGAGAGACCCCCAAGCCTGGGAGGCTGCTTGCAGCCTCCCGGCCGGGGGTCTACTCATGTGTCGCCGTGCGCTGCGGTGACACACACGCACAACAAGGTCAATGGAACCATTGCTCCGTTTAAGGGGAGGGGGATTTATTGTGGCTAGCTGCTGGGAGCCGCGTGGCTCCTGTTGCAGCACATGATCGGCCAAAAGTGGGCTGGACTCCCTCAGCCCACTTTTGGCCGATCATGGGAATAGCCTCAGTGTCTTGTCCAAGGTCATTGCACAGGTTTAAAGTAAGTGGAGATTTGAGCACAGAACTCATCAGTCCCAAATTCAATATTGTCTGCTACACCTCACAGGCTTTCTGTGTACAATAAGGGGATGTGTGAGAGTGAACTTTTGTGGGTGATCATTTGTGCATCCTCTCTAATAAAACGCTTGGTGTCCAAGCATGTGTCCGTGCCTCCCTGCCCTGTTCTGGGCCTGCGCGAAGCGCAGGCCCAGAACAGGGCAAGGGAGACACGCTTGCCGGCACCTGGCACCCATCTTGGGCGGCCAGAAGCGGCCGCCCCGAAGAAGCCGGAGAGGCGGCAGCGGGGGAAAGTGACCGCCTCGGCCAAAATAGATGGAGGCCGGGGGCGGAACGGAGGCCATGTAACTTAAAAAAAAAATTGCTCCCACGGCCGACGCCGCTGACCAACCGCCCTCCCTCCCAGCTGCCGAGTCCCCCTTACCCTGGCTGACTGCTGTCGGCCGAAGACAACCCTTAATTTAAGAGGCAGAGAGGAGCTCACAAGCAGAGCTCCTCTCTGTGCAAAGCCTCTTGCCGAACTGCCGCTTTGGGCGCTTGCGTCCCTTGTGCCCAAAGCGGCAGTTCGGCAAGAGGCTTTGCACAGAGAGGAGCTCTGCTTGCGAGCTCCTCTCTGCCTCTTAAATTAAGGGTTGTCTTCGGCCGACAGCAGTCAGCCAGGGTAAGGGGGACTCGGCAGCTGGGAGGGAGGGTGGGTGGTTGGTGGCGTCGGCCGCGGGAGCAATTTTTTTTTTAAAGTTACATGGCCTGGGCTCCGCCCCCGGTCCCGGCCTCCGTCTCCCCGGCCTGGCGGGGGCAAGTGCCTGGGCCGATTTGGCCCTTAAAGGTAGGGGGGGCGTACGGCGGAGGGAGGGGGAATGGCGGCGGGGGGCCAGGAGCGCCATTACTAGCGCCCGTTATTCAACGGGCCAAAATTCACTTGTTATAATATATATACATGTTATATATGTATATGCATATACATATATACTTATCCTAACATCAGCCCAGGCACATGTCTCATCTGTTATGGGCACTCTAGGGCTCAGACCTCTTTCTCCACAGCTCAGCTTCACCTTGTTTTGAGTTAAATAAAGTCTCCCCCAAAAGCATGGGGGACGTCTCCACTATATATGGAGAAGTTCCTTCACTGTGATATTGACCTTGACAGTCTGTTGTATCCCTGGGATTCTAGCTTTTGGGTCACATAAGCAATCCTCCTTCCTCCAGTTGCCTTTGAATACATCCACCTAAGTGTTTGGGAGTGAAAGGCAACCGATCCCCTGGACCAAAGATTCCTCCCATTTGTGTTCTATAGACCACAGTTTCTCAACCACCGGTCCCTGGACCGCTGCTGGTCCCCGAAGGGTTGAGTGCCAGTCCCTGACTAGGAGTCAAACCCCCCCCCCCAACAACTGCAATTAAGGCACTCACTTCCTCAGTTTTGCACATGGCACGGAAGAGGAAGAGGAAGAATATTACGGAGGCGTTGGACCCTTCTTGTGCCTTGCCTCCACGTGCTACTGAAATCTTCCTACAGCTATCTTATTCCCTATCTTTACAGCTTCAAACTGTATGCAGCGCGGGGGCATCAAGGAAAAGGTATGGCATTGGGTGCCACTTGAAGGGCTGCTGGTTCTCGCATGCTCATTGTTTGCAGCCAAAGGTTGATTGATTTAAACCCAGCTGCCTGTTGCGGCTGAGGCGCCTTGAGAGGGAACGCTGTTTCCCTCTTGCATCGGTGGGGCATTGTGGTCCCTCGGTCCCCTGTAACCTGCACTGCTGGTGGAAGATGGCGGTCCCCTTTGTGACCTTGCCAGGGGGTGGAACCTCTGGCCGGGATCATGCAGCAGTGAGGGCTAAGTGGTGGAGGGAGGGAGGAGGGCCGCCTTGGCTCGTGCTTTGCAGAAAGGGAGTGCGGGTGGACCTTCCTCGGGGGAGGGGGAGCAAGCACGTGTACCAAGGAGGGCTAAGTGGAGGAGGAAGGCGGTGTGGTACGGGGAAGAGGCAAGATACCATTTTGTGCATTCATGCAAAAGGGTCATTGGATGAATGGCACTGGAATGAAGTGGTCCTGGGGATTTGATGCCCAGCATGGTTCGTGTCCGATCCAAACTGATATAAAACCAGCTGCCTGTTGTGGCCAAGGCACCTTGAGAGGAAACACCATTTCCCTCTTGCATTGGTGGGGTGTTGTGGTCCCTCGGCCCCCTATAACTCCCTGGTCTGCACCGCCGGTGGAAGATGGCGGTCCCCTTTATGACCTCACCGGGTGCGGGGGACAACCTCTGGCCGGGATCATGCTGGGGTGAGGGCTAAGCAGAGGCGGGAGGGAGGAGGCCTGCCTTGACTCACCTCGCAGGTATGCATGGGCAGCATGTGGAACCGCGTGAGCTGCATGGCCCCAAAGGCAGGCTGGTGTGATTGGTGTATGAAGGGGAGTTGGGAGGGGGGCACAGAAGCACGCATTGTGAGAGAGGATGGGGGAACACCTGCTACACTCTGGTGCGCAAGCACAGTGGCGGCAGCTCTTGGACCCAGGCGACCTTCTGAGCGCAGTCCGGTGCACCTTTGCCTCACCCACCCTGAACAGTGCCTCATCTCCCCAGCGAGGAAGATAAGGCATCCACCACTACAACGCCCCATGCCCTCCGCCATCTCAGAATCACCCCCTTCCCTTTAATGCCAGGTCCCCACCGCTTTTCTTCACATTTTCTTTCACCGTTTAAAAAAACCCCATTCCCAGCACCTGCCATGTAACCATTTTTAAGAAGTTTTGGAGGAGCTGCGCGGGTTTCATTAGGTCCACCTCACAAAGTGCACATCTAAGAGCAGGATCCAGATCAAGCCAGGTGATCATGACCAAGCAGCATTGACACAAATGAGAGATGACTAAATTAATTTCAGTGGGTGGTCCTGACTAACGTCATCTGGATCCGGCCCTGCGACTACACAACTCCTGCTAAAACTCCACCTCCATCATGAAAGGGTTAAACTGTAGATTTCCAGCTCTACTGAACTTGCCCAGCTCTCCTCTCCTCACCTCCTTTTTGCTTTGCTTGACATCCAGCCTGATGAAGCGTTTGGGGGAATTCAAAAGCTTGCTTGTGTGTTGTTTTCATTGGCCCCATGTAGCTTTTGAATTTTTCTAATGGCCCAACATCCATTGGGCCATCCATCCATCTCCATTGAGTAATCACAAGCACCCCCACCCCGCACATACTGAAGACATACTGGAGACAAATTTGTTCACCCAGGCTTTTAGATTCAGGGGTTCTCAACCTTGGGTACCCAGATGTTGGTGGACTTCAACTCTCATGATGCCCAGCCATAATGGCCAAATGCCATTGTGGTTGGGAGTTATGGGAGTTTAACTGACGGACCCAAAATTTAATGATTTTAATGCTTATATTATTTTAATTGTAAACTGCCCAGTGATGCAAGTTTTGGGCAGTATAGAAGTCTGATAGATAGATAGATAGATAGATAGATAGATAGATAGATAGATAGATAGATAGATCAACTTGAAACCCCTTTACTAACTGCTGGTCTAGGAAACTGTGCATGGAGAATGTAGCGGTCTTTGAAACTCTGCACGAAGAATTTAGCGGTCCTTGACTCCAAAAAGGTTGAGAAACACTGCTATAGACCACTATGAACAATGTAACTCTAAACAGATGTTATTGTCCTGTTCCAGGTGCTGCCAGAGTCTCATCAACAACCAAGACCAGATATATAGCAATAGCACTTACATTTATATACCGCTCTATGGCTGGAAGCTCTCTAAGCGGTTTACAATGATTTAGCATATTGCCCCCCAACATTCTGGGTACTCATTTTACCGACCTCGGAAGGATGGAAGGCTGAGTCAACCTTGAGCCCCTGGTCAGGATCGAACTTGTAACCTTCTGGTTACAGGGCGGCAGTTTTACCACTGCGCCACCAGGGGCTCCCAGACTCTGTATATATATATATATCTCTGTATATCTCTGTATATCTCTGTGTATGTATATATATATATATATATATATATATATATATATATATATATATGTATGTATGTATATATATATATATATACACACACACACACACACACACACACACATATATGTATATATATCCCAGACTCTGGACAGTTCCCAGGACAATGGGCCCAGAACCACAGTCAGAACTGATCAGGAGAGTTCAGAGCTAGGTATCAAAACAAAAGGGGAAATTGCTCCAGTGGCATTTTTCAGTGAATGGCTGGGTTTTGTAGCCTGCTGCTCAGACAAGGTGACTTGGCCCTGCCCTTTCAAGGAGCAAGCCTTGGTCTTTCAGAAGGAGCTTCCCAATTTTGCAGGCATTTGTTCCGATGGCATGGGGGTTGGGGGCTTCCATCACGGGGGGGGGGGGGGTTCAGTATGTTCAGTATTCTCTGATGTGGGGGGTCCCAATGGCAGGAGGTCATTAAGTACCTCAGCCAATAGTGTCTCCCAGTTAGACTCCCCTCCCAGACTCCCCATCTCCTACACAAGGGAGGGGGTGCTTCAAGGTCTGGGGTCATGAGAGTTATCCCTTTTTTAGCAAAGTTGTTCTGCTTTCTTCCAGTTAATTCAAATGATTCCTTTTGCTTTGGACATGTTTGCTGGTGTCCATGCTGGTGCTCTAGTGTGTTAATGAAATCCAGAAGTTCTGGGAGTAAACAACCAACAAGTATGTGACAGGGGAAGCATGCACAATTTGTGCCCCATGGTTGTGCCCCACAATATTATTATTATTATTATTATTATTATTATTATTATTATTATTATTAATTCAATTTCTATACCACCCTTCCAAAAATGGCTCGGGGCGGTTTACAAAGAGAAATAAAGCAAATAAGATGGCTCCCTGTCCCCAAAGGGCTCACATTCTAAAAAGAAACACAGGACACACACCAGCAACGGTCACTGGAAGTACTGTGCTGGGGGTGGATAGGGCCAGTTACTCTCCCCCTGCTAAATAAAGAGAATCACCATGGTAATAGGTGCCTCTTTGCCCAGTTAGCAGGGGCTGTGCCCATGGCTGTGCCTCACTATATTATGCCCCACAATACCACACAGGAATACAACTCCCTTCAGATGCAGACGTATCATCTCACCATGAGTCAGTTGTGATTCAATTTTTCATGGATTTGTCCATGGAAACTGGTGGCAGCATGACTATCACTGGTTTTTTCACCCTGGGTTTGTCCTAAAATGTGCTCTTTAAATACCTCATCACAGTTTGGGAATCCCTGTGATGAGGTATCTAAACTGTGTGCCGTATGTGTCTTGAAATATTAAGCTACTATGTCAGATGCAGCCACCACTCTATGGAGGGAAGGCTCTCTCTCTCTCTCTCTCTCTCTCTCTCTCTCTCTCTCTCTCTCTCTCTCTCTCTCTCTGTGTCAGAAATGACATCATATCAAGGGAAGAAATAAGAATGTACTACAGTTCCCTGATGTAGCCTCACACTTCAGCCGACAGGCATGGGGCCATGCCAGAAGCATCGCCATTGCCCAGAAAGCCCAGTTCCATTCTCCAGCCCTGACTAACAGAGCAAAAGAAAGGCTAGGAGCAAATATTAAATGGATCTTACACAGAGAATGTCTAATAGGAGGATATAAGAAAACACATTTATTTTATTATTCCTTTTGTTGCTACTATTATTAAAAGCAGAAGTTTGTTTTATTATTCATTCAGTAAAATCACATTCATTGGGTGGGTGTTATTTCATTCATTTTCATTACCCTCATTTGTTTTTGCTGCCAGGGTTTAGCTGTAGCATGGTCGTGTTTCTTTTCTTTTCTTTTTCACTTTTGTGACCATTTAAAGTTTAAAAGGAGCAGCAGAGGTTCATTTCACTGGGAACTCTCTTCACTGGTTTTGTTACTGATGAAAAATGAACCAAATTGACCCCATTCAGTTCTTCTTTTCATTCATTCTTTTATGAACACACCTCTCTTATGCCTTTCATTGTTCTCAGAACTGATTGAGAAAACTTATTTATGTATCTTCAGAGTGCACTTTTAATCCAGAAACAAATCATACCCAAGATATCAAAAGTGTGGGCAACACTTCCTTATCAGGTGGCTCTTGATCCCTCTCACATCCAAGCCACCAGGGTTTTGAATCTTTTAATGTTTAATTGCCAGGGGAAACTGAGATCATATAGAACCATTTGCAAAATAATGCTTTTTCCTTTTAACCTTTCCTGTTTTCCACCAAAAGCTTGCTTTTGATCTTAGCCTTTCAGCCTGGTGCCCCAGGTTGAGGTGGTAGCCAGAGGTTCGGCTGATATGCCAGTTGCACCCATTTATTGAGATAAATGACCTCAGAACAGTGGTACATATGTTAGTAACAGTGAGACTTTACTACTACAATGCTCTCTAAGTGGGGTTGCCTTTGCACATAATCCAGAAACTACAGTTGGTACAGAATGCAGCAGCCAGGTTGGTCTCTGGGTCATCTCGGAGAAACCGTATTATTCCTCTGTTGAAAGAGCTACACTGGCTGTTGATAAGTTTCTGGGCAAAATACAAGGTGCTGGTTATCTATATATATAATTCTCTAAGGTGTACCCATGGCTAATCCCATGTGTGGCAGCTCTTGCGAGAGTTCACAAGCAGAAGCACTTGACTGGGCATTGGGAATTCTATATGCAGATAGGGAGGAGTGTGTGAGAGCAGAAGCACCATGGTGATTGGGCAGTGGAGATTCCATATGCAGATAGCGAGGAGGAGCCTGTGACACCATGGTGATTGGGCAGTGGGGATTCCATATGCAGATAGGGGGGAGGAGCCTGTGATGGTTAAAGTCAGTTGGAATGCAACTGTTACTGGTCATAAGATGTTCTTGATTATAGAGGAGAGATAGATAGATAGATAGATAGATAGATAGATAGATAGATAGATAGATAGATAGATGGCAGGAGTCTGCGAAGAGAGGGGTTGTGAGGGAGGGAGGAGCCACTTCAGGAGAAGGAGGCTACCATTGTGTGAATTAGATGAGGAAACAAGATGAGCAAGATCTGTTAACTCAGGAAGCAGGGAGGGGGAGAGAAAGAGAGAGAGAGAAGAATGGAGGGGACAAAAGACAGAAGGGAAGAGCAAGTGGAGGAGAGAGCAAGAGAGAGAAAGAAGGGAGGGGAAGAGAGAGAGAAAGAAGGGTGAGGGACAGGCCCAAGCCTGTCAGTGGCCTGAGGGGAATGAGCAGCCATGACAGTGGTGGCAGTGAGGAAGGGCCCAGTCAACCGCTGCTGCTGCTGCTCCTGTGGGGAGGAGCAGGAGCAGGGCTTGGAGAGGTCTCTGGGGATAGGGGGATGCAGCTTGGCCCATAGCTGCCAGCAATGCTGCAGCCACGACCAAAAGGGGTGAGGAGGATGGAGTAAAGGGATGGAGGAGTGACCAAGAGGGGTGAGGAATGCACTCCCTGTTGAAATAAGAGCCACCCATTTCTGACAACTTTTTAAACGGTAGTTAAGACACATTTGTTCATTCAGGCTCTGAATTAGATTTACAGTTTTTAATAGTCTTTAACTTAACATTGTACATTGTTTTAATTTTTTAATTCTGTTTTAATTTGTACTGTTTTTATTGTAAACTGCCCAGAGACATAGGTTTTGGGCAGTATATAAATTTGTTAAATAAATAAATAAATTGTGCATCATGAAAATAAGTTCCTGAAGGTCACAAGACCCTGAGAGGCTTCAGAGGGGAGTGGAGATGGGCAAAAATAACTCCTTCTGCCCAGTCCTAGTTTGGATCTCAGTGTCGTGATAGTCTGGAACTCAGCACTGCAGCACCCACACAGTGCTAGTCTGGATGTCAGCCTTTGTTCATATCTCCCCACCAACCCCATTTCAGAGGAATATAAAATGTGAAAGGAATTTTAGAATAACTTTATGAATAGGGTTTGAGTGTTGTTGTTGAATGATGGTTGTAAGGATCGTTTCAAGGGAACGGCTTGAAGACTTTGAAGCATGAAATATTCCTCCTCCTACAGCTTCTTCTACAAAATATATAATTGCCTGAGTACTTTTGGCCTGAGACAGAAGACAAGATGAAATTACTGCCTGCCACTGATCCTGCTTGCCTTGCTAATGGAATGCCTTGCATATGTGTACCCCTATATATTAGGGATAACACTAATATTGGGAAACTATGGGGGAAAGAGAGCGACTCAACATGAAAGCAACTCAACATGGATGATCATTTTTGCTGATTACACCACCATTTCCCTCTGTAACCTCTCTTGCTTTTATCTCTGGCTTTGGCAGCATGTCACACTGTAAACCAGCCTTGATAACTTTTCAGAACTTACACAGTTATGGCCTAGTTCTCACTGAGGTGGTAAGCCAGCACATTAGCCAGTTTGAAAAACTTTTAGAAAACTGAAGACAGTCAAAGGGCATGGAAATCTCCCCAAATGTTACTGCAAGTATACTATTGCATCTTATCAAAACAAGTGTCTCTCAAATACACTCACATGTGCAAACTTCATTGCCTTTTTTTTTTTTTTTTGCTGGCAACTGTGTCACATCAGCTTCCACTGATGTAACCCTAGAGCATCTGCAGACACATTTCCCAGAGACAATAGGAGGGGAGAATTTGAAAGGGTTAGCCCTGTAGCTGTACCTACATCATTATACAGATGCAAAGATAGGACAAATGCAGGATGGGTTTGTAAGGAAACTGAAGTGAAAAGGAGATAGATTGTGTGCGACCTCGAATCACATGTCATTACTTTCCAAGGTAACATTTACTGAATTCTTCCTTCAGGCTTATTTTCTTATTTTATGTTGCAAAAAGTTAAAATTTCACAGCTGTTTTCAGAATTGACTATTACATTCCAAACAGCCATATACTCAACTTCATACAACTTCAGGGCATTGCACATTTAAACCACTGTTACACTATATTCTTCAATATCAGTGTAGATATTGCAGAAGCACTCTCATTGACTTCCCTGTTAGGGATGTGCAAATTGTTTCGACATCGAACTGGTTCAGCATTGAACTGGTTGGGTTTGAAGGTTCGGGGTTGAGTCAAAACACCCCTGGTTTGGCTCGACCCTGGACTGAACTCCACCCCTGGCTGTTTGGGGGGGTTCGCAAGCATTTTTACATTAAAATCTTTTTTATTTTGTACTTACCCCCTCCAGGAGGCTTCTCTGATGCTGGGGGGGGGCAGCAGAAGTTCCCCCTCCCCCTGCCAGCATTCTTTATGTCACCACCACCTGCTTGAGCTCCACCACCTGTTAAGATCATCTGGAGAGGTTCATCTGCGGTTGCGGCCAACTCATTTGGCAGCTACTCGGGGCCTTCTCTGTTGCTGCCCCTGGACTTTGCAATGCGGTCCCTGTTGAAATAAGAGCCTCCCTATCTCTGGCAACTTTTTAAAAGGCACTGGAGACACATTTATTCATCCAGGCTTTTAATTAGATTCATAGTTTTAAAAATTAAACCCTGAAAAGGCTTTCAGAAACTGGACACATAACTCCTCACTCTTACCCATGCAACAATTCATACAAAATGGCCTCCACCAAGCATTTTGGAGCTGGGACTCTAAATCTATTATAAATCAATGTTTCATGGCATGGAGGTGGAGAAGAATGGATGTTTTTGGTTAACCAGTCAGTTCTACCATCTGCCACCTTAGGAAAGCTCTCGCCATTTTCTAGACATAGAGGGGTCCAATTAGGATGTGGATCTGATTCTATTTCCCTCCAGGGAGAAATTGGAAGTGGACTCCATGAGCTCTCTTTGGTGCTGTTCCTCTTGCTCTTCCCCTGTTCAGAAACCTATATGGTTTCTACTTTCGTTCATCCACATCTCAGCTATTTTTCTTTGCAGTCTTTCCATCCTCATTCCCAACCCGAACAAAATCTAAGTAGAACTAACCCTTAACCCTTACTACTACTACTCATCTCTGCTTGTTGCTTGTTAGCCTTTCATCTCCTGTCCCTTCCTCCTGTGACGAGTGGCACCCTACTTGGCAGCCTGGGACACAGCTGGTGAATGGGTTCTGTACCCAGAACTAGAAAGGTTAACAACCTTATACTTATATGGACCGCTGCTAACTGGGCAAAGAGCCACCTTTTACCGTGGTGATTCTCTTTATTTAGCAGGGGGAGAGTAACTGACCCTATCCACCCCCAGCACAGTACTTCCAGTGACTGTTGCTGGTGTGTGTCTTATGTTTCTTTTTAGAATGTGAGCCCTTTGGGGACAGGGAGCCATCTTATTTGTTATTTCTCTTTGTAAACCGCCCTGAGCCATTTTTGGAAGGGTGGTATAGAAATCGAATTATTATTATTATTATTATTACTGAGTAATATTATTTATTTCAACTTCTCTTTATCTAGTCTTTGCTGCCACCACCAAGCTCTTTCTGCTTGGGTTTTTATCCTGACAAACCCTAGTAGAGTAGCTGAGGACTGCGTGAGAAGAAGGTATAACACACTGGGCCCAGGAGGAACTTTTAAATAAAACAAAAACTAGTTTATTTATGTACAAGCCGCTTAAAGGTTTCTTTCTGCCAAAGCAGGGCTCTGCACTCGCAATGGTTTCTATAACAATAAAAAGGCTTGGTTACAGTGTACGTATGGTAATAATAGGGTCCATCCACCTTGCTACTGCTCATCCTCTTCTTCTCTTTCCTTCAACATTTCCCAGCATTGTGGACTTCTCAAAGGAGTATGATGTGTCCAAATTAATAACTTTTAATTTGACCTTTTTGTAAAAATAAAAAGGTAACTTTAAATGTGGTTTGACCTTGGTCTTTTAACCTCTTTAATTGTATTAATTTTTTACTTTATATTTTATCTATTTTTTTAATGTTGTGAGCTGCCCCAAGCAGTAGTGTATTGGAGGGGTGGAGAGGCATAAATATTTTGAACAAACAAACAACATATAAAGCCTTACCAAATAAGACACTGTATAAATAATAATTATCATATAATAATGGCCTGCACAACTCTGGCCCTCCTGCAGATCTTGTACTACAACTCCCATAAACCCTGACTATTGGACACTGTGGCAAGGGATTGTAGGAGCTGAAGTCCAAAAACAGCTGTAGGGTCAAAGTTGTGCTGCCCTGTCCTACACCTTTATGTACCTGCCTGTACACCTTCCCCACCTTTGCCAATGTGGGTGAACCATGAGAAAGCTGAGAGAAAATAGAAGATTAATAAGTGTGAGAGGAAGCTACAACTTTCCACATAAAACAGAGAGAGCCCACCATCTGTGTCTAAGAATTGCACAGTAGAACATCACTGCTTACATTTACTTTGTGGGGCAGCGAAGTGTGGGGGACAGTGCCTTTGTGAGATCAGAAGCCATTACATCAGGGGTTCTCAAACCTAAGTCCCAAGAGTTTGTTGGACTAAAACTGGAGGAGAGCTGGTCTTGTGGTAGCAAGCATAACTTGTCCCCTTAGCTAAGCAGGCTCTGCCCTGGCTGCATATGAATGGGAGACTAGATGTGTAAGCACTGTAAGATATTCCCCTTAGGGGATAGAGCCACTCTGGGAAGAGCATCTAGGTTCCAAGTTCCCTCCCTGGCATCTCCAAGATAGGGCTGAGAGAGATTCCTGCCTGCAACCTTGGAGAAGCTGCTGCCAGTTTGTGTAGACAATATCGAGCTAGATAGACCAAGGGTCTGACTCGGTATATGGCAACTTCCTATGTAAACTCATCATGCTTTGGCCACTGTGGCTGTGGATGATGGAAGTTGTAGTCCAACAACATCTGAAGTCCACTAGCAACAAACCCAAGTTTGAGAACTCCTTGCATTATTTATTATTATTTATTATTTATTCATTCATTTTCTATACCACCCTTCCAAAAATGTCTCAGGGCGGTTTACCCAGAAAAATAACAAATAAATAAGATGGATCCTTGTCCCCAAAGGGCCCACAACCTAAAAATAAACACAAGATAGACACCAGCAACAGTCACTGGAGGTACTGTGCTGGGGGTGGATAGGGCCAGTTACTCTCCCTCTGCTAACAAATACCTAATCCCATCTCATCAAAACATTGCCATTCCACTCATTAGGAAATGACTTATGAATCTCTAGGCCAAATCTCCAGACACATTCCTATCATTTGATAAGCATCTCACTAATATGGCCACAGGTAACAGCTACAGCTGAATAGGAATGAAGTGAAGGAAGCAGTCTCGTTAAGAGTGCAGATGAGGCAAAGGACAGGTGTAAAGCTCTCCGGGGATGGAGAGAGGGAAGAAACAGGGAAAGAAATGTAGGGGAAATCCAGCCAGCAAGGGTAGCTGGACCTGAGCACTCACCAACACTCAGCCCATGTCTGTCTTATAGCCACATCCCATACAGATACCTATTTGGTGGACACCTCACAATTATAAATTACTAGAGTCCACCAAATGGCATGTTATGTTATAAATTACTAGAGTCCACCAAATGGCCAGGAGAGCTGGTCTTGTGGTAGCAAGCATGACTTGTCCCCATAGCTAAGCAGGGTCTCCCCTGGTTGCATATGAATGAGAGACTTGACGTGTGAGCACTGCAAGATATTCCCCTCAGGGGATGAAGCCGCTCAGGGAAGAGCAGAAGGTTTCAAGTTTCCTCCCTGGCTTCTCCAAGATAGGACAAGATTTTTTTATAGGACAAGATTTTTTTTTTATTGAACCAACAAACTACCAAAGGGCTGAGAGAGATTCCTGCATGCAACCTTGGAGAAGCCACTGCCAGTCTGTGAAGACAATACTGAGCTAGAAAGACCAATGGTCTGACTTCCTATGTTCCTATGTTCATGTTATGTTATAAATTGCTAGAGTCCACCAAATGACATGTTATCACCAAGCAATGTGTGGCTCTCCAGATGTTGCTGAACTATAACTATTACAGAGGGTGGTGATATAGTTCATCAACATCTGGAGAGCCACACATTGCTTACCCCTGCTCCAGATAATAATAATGCATCCAGTGTAGTTATGATACACATAGAACATATGCACAGAACACAACATGAATCAGAACACAACATGGTTCTTCGGTGTGAGCCATGTATCTGTTGAAGCTAGCAAGAAAGGTGAAGTGTTACACCAGAAGAGAGAAAGTCACTTTTATCATGTTTACGCTTTGGTGTTGGTCATTTTCAAATGATAGTATTTTCAAGACTTTTTTTTTTAATTGCCAAGTACAAAGAGATTGATTATTGCTAAAGCTGCAGAAAAGCAATGCAAGCAGTACAGGTTTTGTGGAGTTTTATTTTACGGTTCCCTGTGCTTTTCTTTTACTGGAAGGTTGCTTGAAGGGAAACAAGCCGAGACATCACAAAGCAAAGCTTCTACATTTCAAAGCCACTGTTAATATTGTATTACATGTTGGATGTTGTTCTAGCAGCATGGCACGCTATAATCCGTTTTTGGGGGGGGGGGGGGACACACATCCCTTATACATTAGCTAAAGATGGCAGCCAAACAGTGTAATATTCTGCATCATAATTATTTAATAACTATAACATAATAGGTTGCTATAAATATGCATAGGCTTTTCAAACATGCAGTACACATTGGAGTTTTGACAGTGCATTGGAAATGCAAGAGACATTTGAAAAATTGCCCCAAATTAGCTACCCCCTGCTTAAAATATTGAGCTGTTCTGCACTATTACTGTGGTATCTGGAAAAATTTCTGGAGCCAATGAAAAGGCAAAGGAGATTTGCTGCAAGGCTGCTTCAGACTTTGGACCCATGTACTTCAAATCTGGGGGGTGGAGGAAGCAGCAGTAACATTGACCAAGAACAGATGGTTATCTATGGCTTGTGTGGAATACAAGTTCTTGCTGAATGGGGACTGCAGGTGAAGTCTGACTAAGTCAAAGGTATTCTACTATAAGTAAGAAGGGTAAGAATATAAACCCAATCAATGTTTTAATTTATTGTATCATATTTATATACTGCCTGATATGTGTATCCCTAGGTGGAGTACATAATGTAAAATACAACAAATGTAAAAACAGAATACAAATAATTAAACAGTTAAAATTAATTTTGACTCATAGCCTGAGAAAACGTGTGCACCTTGAGCATCTTTTTAAAAGCAGCCAGAGATGAGGAAGCTCTGGGGAAGCAGGGAGTGCATTCCAGAGACCCAGGGCAGCCACAGAGATGACCCGGTCCCAAGTTGCCACCAAAAGAGCCGGTGGCAACCATCACCAGACCTCCCCTGATGATCTTAATCGACAGCAGATAAAGAAGGCACTCGTGATAAAGAAGGCACTCTCTTAAATACCTTGGACCCAAGCCATTAAGGGCTTTATAGGTAATAACCAGTACTTTGTATTTTGCCCAGAAACATATTGGCAGTGCAGTTCTTTCAAAATCAGTACTATATGGTGCCTTCAGGTTGTCCGAAAGACCAATCTGGCCACCACATTCTGCACCAATTTTAGTTTCCGAACTACATACAAAGGCAGTCCCATGTAGAGTGCATTACAGTAGTCAAGCCTGGAGGTTACCAGCACATGTCCCACTGTTTTAAAGTCATTTACCTCCAGTAATGGAGGCATAGCTGATGTATCAACCAATGCTGATAAAAAGCACTCCTGGCCACTGCCTCAACCTGCGAAACCAGATAATTTTGGAACTAGCAGCACTCCCAAGCTACATACTTGTTCTTTCTGGAGAGTGGAACCCAATCCAGAACAGAATAATTTCAAAGAGAAAGTCCATAGTTCAGTGGCAGAGAATATTCCTTGCACAGAAGAGCTTCAGTTTCAACCCCTGGCATCTCCAGCTGGAAGGAGCAACTAGCAGGTGATGGGAAAGACCTCTGCTTGACACACAATCATTTGAAACTAGGTTTTATGTGGGTTATCAACATTGAAATGACTGCATGAACATGCCAAGGTGGTTTATGGCCCAATATTCCCACCTTGGCATGGGTTCACACAATTATGCGAACCCACATTAAACCTAGATTCCCATGATTGTGTGAACAAACCTACTAAAGAGCTTCTGTCATGCAGAGGAGACAAGTTACTGGACTAGATGAACCAATGGTGTGTTTTAGTATAAGGCAGCTTCACATGGCGATACAGGTAGAAGTGAAGATACAAAGGTCACTAGACTGGATGTGTCTGAACTGAACAAGCCCTAGGACCATGAGGACTGAGGATTGAGAAGCACATGATTACATTGCAGCTTTAGCAAAGGCTGGAAAGCTACTAAAAGCCTGCAGTTCTAGACACACTTTCTTGTAAGTAAGGCCTGCCTAGGGGGAATGGAAGCTTGTGCTTCCAAGTGCACAAGCACAAGACTGGAATAAGAACATTAAAACTATATCTACTTTCCCCATGTCGTATATGCAGATTGAGATCAGAATATGTTCAGATTGCAAGGGCTGTGCTGATAAATGTCTTTCTAGATGTTTACAAGATGTGGGTTCAACTAGGGGCGTAGGAACCATGGAGCAAGGGGGGATAATCATCCCCCAGCTGCCGGGGGGGCAGACTCAGCCAGGGTGACCCCTAGCCCCCTCCCACACCCAGCTGCGAACGAAGCACTTGCTTGCTGGGAGCATAAGGTGTGCCCCTTCTCTCCCCAGCCAGGGAAATACTCACTGGGGAGGGATGGGAAGATGGTCCAAATGGACCCTCTCCCAGACAGTGGCCCCACCACTGCAGCTGATGTCAAACGCAAGGGGTGGGGCCAATCAGCCCTGGCAGAGCTTCCCTTCCCCAATCAAGAGTTTGTGTGATCGCTGACTGGGAGCTCCTTTCCCTGCCTCTTCAAGGCAATGCCCAATTGTAAAGCCTAGGGGGCAGGGGAGCTGCCAGAGGGCTTCATCCTTTGGCTGTGGCCAAGCTCCTTAGATCCCTGGGTTCAACCCTGAATTGCCTGGGCTAATCTGTAGGATAGGCACAAGCCAGCTGTTGCCTACAAGTTTAGGATCACTTCATGAGAAAAATAATAATTGGGTTTAAATACAGTGCTAACTGCCTACTGGCAAGACAGGTGAAAGCATTTTGTGAAATGATGATGATTAAACTTCCTCTTGCAATTTATTGCATGGTGGCATTCACAGTCATATTTGTGGCTACATTCACATTCCAATGGACCTGCAGTTCTGCTCCCCCTCACCCCCACTCTCCTGTCCGAATTTGGACAAAACGGAGAGCAAGGAGCCTGCAGTCGGCGACACTGCAAAGGGGAGGGGGAAGTGGTTGTGTGAGCTTCCTTCTTTCATGAAAGACAGCCTGCATTGCCAATGACATCCAAACAGAAGTTTACAAGATGTTTCTAGATGTTTACGAGATATGGGTGCAACTAGGGGCATAGAGACTATGGAGCAAGGGGGGATGATTGCCCCCCGGCTGCCAGGGTCTGGGGGAGCCACCAAGGTACCCCCTTGCCCTCAGCCAGGGTGCCCCCTTGCCCGCCCCCACCCCCTTTTTGCTGAAGAGTGGGACTGTGGGACTGCGTTCCAACATAATGCTGGCACAGCAAAACCAGAGTTAAAGGTGGTGAAACTTACTACAAACCAACGGTACAAATCTGAGTCTGGGGAGGGAAAATGTGGGTACGTTTTCAGTCCGAACTGTGGTTGCACACATTTGGATGATCAAAAATTTCAATCAAAGGCCCCTTCAACTCCGGTTTTTGTTATGTGCGAATGTGGCCTTTGTTTGAACCAATGTTTTGTGATATTTATACAGATTTAAAACACAAAATGCACACAGGTCCATGTGCACAAACAAGTAGCTGTGAGGGAAGGAAATTCAAACAAATGAATAGCTGCTACAAATGTATTATCTATTATTATTATTATTCCCCTTTTGAACAAGTATGTTCTCAAAATGATTCACACGCAAAAAAGGAATAAGAAGAAAATAAGTTCCCTGTCCCTAAAGGGCTTACGGTCTAAAAAGAAACACAAGGTACTGTATTCATCAGCAACAGCTACTAGAGAAATACTGTGCTGCGGTTGAACAAGAACACTTACTCTCCTCCTGCTAAATATAAGAGAGCCACCACTTTAGAAGCTGCCTCTTCGCCCAGTTAGTAGGGGTGGTACCCTCTTCCTCTGCTGCTCTAGCTATCTACTTGTTTGTAAGAGTGAGTGCATATGGCTGATCAATCAATTGCATAGCCCGAGTTCCACTTTGTTTCCAGAGACCAGAAGCCACAGCCCAGTCTAAATCTCCACAAGCAGTTTAAGCAGAAATTCAGGAGGCAGTTCTAAATTAAGAGGTGTAAATAGTTGCAGGTATGTAAATAGTGATCTACAGCAGCAAAGCACAGGTGAAACTATAAAGGGAAATCTATAGAAGGAAATCTCTACAATAACTGCTGAATGTTTCATTCTTTGGTGAGCAGTTTTGTATATTCATACAAAACAATTAAGTGTGTTAATTGGTTTGTTTTTATTCTAACACCTTACCAGCAATTACTGCATTCAGATTTAATGTTCTATTAGCAAAATTAACAGTCAACAGGAACCAAAACCAAAACCAGCTTTTGAAAATGCATCCAAAGTGTTCATTTTCATTAACAAGGGATAATTGTCTCTATTTAGTAATGTGATCGAAGTTTTTTTTTTAAGGAGTTAGTTAATAATTTATACTGTACTATTTAAAAGGAGGCTGTGAAAAGCCTATGGAAGGATTTGAATTAAACAGTCTTTCACCCTTTTAATATCTCACAAGAGATTTTTCTGCACTGATTCATTTAATTTAGTGGACACAGCAGTGTGGCCCATTGATTGTGGACAAAACTTCTGAAGGGCCTGGTGTGCACCCCTGTTAAAACGTGGGAAGAGAGTAAAGTTGGCCGTGAATTAATTTGATTCTGTACATAATTCTTTTTTCAATGGGATTCTGTGTCCCATTGCAGAGGCATGAAAAAAGGAGACACTGAGTTTGATTGCTTAATATTCATCTACATTTTCCTCTCTATGGGCACAATATGCTTGGCTTAATTAACTTTTCTCAAAGGTGAAGCAGTGCGCACCATCTGCTGTGAGACAATCACATTTGTATGCCTCTCAGAATAATCCCTTTACTACTGAAACTGCAATCATACAGGAGCCAAATCTGGAAAACTTTCAAATGGCATTGCTTGCCATTGAAATCAACGTTACTTTGCTCCAGTTGTACAGTGCCGGCATGATCTGGTCAAAGTAGAGGTGGGATATTCTGAAGGTTTTGCAGAGATGGATTTCACTTTGTTATAACCTACCTCCTTCCCCGTCATTGTTTTGAGCACTGTCACTTTCATCATCCCCACCAAATTAAAAATGCGACATGCTTCGTTGAAACCCAGCTCAAGAACAAGGGCTCAGCAGGCACATCCTCCCTTTCTCTACCTCTTAGCTGTTGTTGTTTTTTCAACAAAATAAATAAATAAATCCAGGAAAAAGAAAATGTAAAAGAAAGAGGGAAAGGACCACGGCAGTCTGAAAAGAATCATCAAGTCACTCAAAATTCCAACGTGAAATATTGAGGCAAAGTTTAGCCATTTAATGTTTTAATCAATTCTCAAGGACCACACAGTGCTATCAAGGGCCTACTGAACTTGCTCTAAAGCTGGGTCATTATTTGATCTTTGTGGCTGGTAATCTGATTATCTCATTGTGGAGGTAAACTTCAGACCCAATCTTGTTAGCAGCTGGCTAGGCTGGATTACTCCAGCTACTGAGCTGGAAAATGAACTGAGCAGTCCGGCTTTGGCCTTGTTCCCTTTGAGCCTAAGGTTGGCTACTTCAGGGTGTCTACTTTTGTGTCTGAATCAGCACTTTATTCTTCAATCTCCTTTATGCAGTGCAAACATATTCTCTAATGGTAATGTCAAGGCAGGACTTAAAATACCCTTGAAACCCAGAGTTTGGAAACAGGTAGCCTCGTACTGTTGCCAAAACTGGACAGGAACTGGATTATTTAATTAAAGCCATCAAATGAAGGAGGCAGTGTCCTTCTTTACTTTGAGATTCACACTGGCCCGAGTTGCTAAAATATGCAAATACTCACAGGAGTTGTGTGGTCCCTCCTTAAGACACTCACAGTTTTGCTTGTGGTCTCATTGCGGCTTTGACTGCTCTTACAGTGAATGCACAGCACCGTCAAAGCACAGAAAGTCTCGAAAAATAGCCTGAAAGAGTTCAAAGGCTCCAAAAGACAAAAAAGGACTAAGCTGGGATTTTTATGTACACTGAAAAGAAGAATAAAATATAAGTTCCCTAATGCAGGCTGTTATGGCAATGTTACCCATATCAAAGCATGATGGTGCTACGGAAGAGTGTTGAAAGTTTTCTTGCCCACCATATGCAAAAGAGAAATAGGAACAATTTAGGCTGGCGGTGATTTTGCTACATGAACCATTGAATGCTCTTTTTTGACACACTATTGAGTGAACAAGGAATTCAAAGAGTTTGAACTCGAACAAGTTTTCTGCCTCAATAGGCCATAATCAGTCCCAAAGAACTGAGTACTACTCAGTGTAGTGGTCTGCTCTCAAGGCTAACCGGGGTGTTTTTTTGCCTGCTATTATAATACGCATCAAAGAAAGAGCTCTTATGTTGGTTCTCCTCTTATCAATCCCGCTAAAACCTAAATCTCTTTAGGACAGTTTTTGAAACTCTAAGAGAGAGAGAAAGACAGAGTTATGTGGCATTCTCCGATATCGGCATGGCACGTTGTGAATGTAGCAGAGTATACAGAAATAAATGTATAGCCACAAAGCAGACGGCCATCAATGCAACAGGAGAATCTAGGACCTGCTTTATAAATGCATACAACCGTGCAGGCTACAATTTTTGGAGCTTTAGAAGAGTGTCTCGACCCTTTGTGCTACAGTTCACATGACATTTTCTCCATAAGTGGCAAAGCAATTATTCCTTCAGAATGGTGATGTCCTCACCAACTTTACTCAACTCTTATATCAAGAGATATATTTTCATTTTTTTAAGGGGGGATATAATTTTAAACAATATTACCTTAAGCAGTTGCACAAATGGATTTCGCATAAAACCGTTCTTTGGAGCCCAGTTTCCGTGGAATAATTGCAGCCTCTGTGCAACTACCATTTTGAAGCATGGCAACAATGAATTTCATCACACACGAAGCAACTTCTTTAATCCTAGGAAAGTAGTAACCCATGACATTCTGACATTTTACAGTTATTAGTCTTTCTCACAACCTCTTCTAATGAAATAAAATAACAGTCCATTTATTCATCATGCTTACCTTTTTCTACTTCAAAGAATAATGGATTTTTAAAGTAAATATAGATAACCTGGTACCCACAGAACTATAGGACATCTCAGCAATTTCAGTTTTAAATGCCTCTACTTGACCTTTGGGACTGTTTCTCTTATGCCTAAGTACACAGCCACGTGGCTGTAAAAATCCAAGTCACAATTCAGAGATATCCTTTTGGTCCATCCAAACACTTCCATGTGTCCAAAAGTCCTTTCCCCCACTCTTGAACATCAAACCCATCCATCCATCTACTCACACTGCATCAGAGGCTGCTTTTGGAATCCCCTAAATTTATAATATAGCTTGCCTGAGACTTGGAAAAAAGTGTAAAGAGTCACACTGGGCAAAAAGCACTAGGAACTAGCTTTCTCAGCTGAGGCCTCACTATTAAAGTTAGCAAACCCCACTGGCCATATGCAATTACTGTGCAATTCACTTCACTTTCATCTATCTTAACAAACCAAAAGCAGCATACACACAACCTTGTGTTCTCTTCCTACCCCACTCACTTTCTTACTATTTGAGACACTGGTAACTAAGAAACATTAAAACTGTAGAAATAAACCTGGGGTCCTACATATTTCTCCCTCCTTCACAGCTTTGCTTTGGAAGGTTAGTGCTGGCAAAGATGTTTTCTCAGTAATTTTCTTGCTGCTGATCTTTTGTGGCGGTGAGGAAAAGGAAACATGCAGAGATCAATGTCCCTCTCTCCTAAAAAGTAGACGCAATTAAAATCTTGCCTCTTGAGCAGGAACCAGTGTGATTTTGGTGGTGGCATGTCTCACCACATAATCAACTGAAAAGAGGCCATGGCTCCAGAGAGCTGGACCAGAGGACCCTCTGGTGATGCCCTCAGATGAAACTCAGAGGACTCAGGATAGGATATGGCATCAGTTTAATTCTCTGCATGCTGAATTGTCTCTTTTGCTAAGCAGGGTCCACACTGGTTGCATTTGAATGGTAGATTACACGTCTGAGCACTATGAGATATTATCCTTAGGGGGTGGGGCTGCTCTGGGAAGTTACAAGTTCCCTCCCCGGAATCTCCAAGATAGGCCTGAGAGAGGCTCCAGCCTGCCACCTTGGAGAATCCGCTGCCAGTCTTGGTAGACAATACTAAGACAGATGGACCAACGGTCTGGTAATATTTGGCATAAGGCAGCTTCCTATGTTCTTGTATTCCTACAAAGACTTTCAAGAAGGTTAATTTTGAAATTATTGTTGAGTTGCACCTTGCACTTCTTTCTGAATATTAGGTCTTTCAAGCAGCTTATGGTTTCAGGGGCACATTGTTACCCTGACCATGAAGTTTGATGACAGGTTTTTTTAGGGCAGGGGGAAGGGGTAAATTGCATTTTTGGGCTCTATTGCTTTTTGACTGCAAGCTTTGAAGGAGTGCAGCTTTTAATTCTATATTGCATTAGGCCTGTGCAAAATCAGATCAGTAAAATTGAGTACAATTTTACCCAAAGCAGAGTGGTTCAAAGAGAGTCTAAAAGCAAACTTACACCGCCAAGTTTGGATAGGATTTTCCCCACCCCATTCGGGGAAAAAACCAGAGCTTTCTGGAGCTACAAATGGTGATAAGAGTCTGCTTTCTTTCTTTCTTTCTTTCTTTCTTTCTTTCTTTCTTTCTTTCTTTCCCAATTGCTGTTGGGGAGGACCCATCTCCTGCCCTCTATTTGCCTGCCTGCCTGCCTGACAGATGAGCATATCTCCTTTTTTTAAAAAAAAAGTTTTTAGCCCATTTTTTATTCACAAGCAGCTGATTTGAGTGATTTCCAGGTTTCTCCTGTGATGCTCCAATATTACATCATTTCCCTTTAGATTCTCTAATGAATACCCCTGCAACTCTCTGGTGTTATGTTACTTTTCTTCCAGGTTCACAATGAGTATCTGCAGTTGGTTTTCAGAACATTTTAAAAAGCTTATCTGCTCCCAACCCCGATTCTGACCCCAATCCCTGTTGCAAAGAAATGACTTATCCTTTATAAGTAATTGAAAGGAAGCCAACTTTAAATGAGAAACAAGAGTTTGATATTTATTAATTACTAAACATAGGCTAATAAAATAATAAGCAGGCTAACAGTCTCTTATGCAGAGACAGGGAGAACATCTCCGTTTGGACTTTAATCAGCACATGACCAGCAGACAAACACTGTAATTCTACCCCCAAGCCAGTACATAGATTATTCAAATAGAGAAACATTCCGCTTTCAAATAACTATATTTTTTGATATTATTATTAATATCAATTATTATTAATATTATTATTAGACAATAAGGCTGTTTTCACAAGCAGCCTAACCTAGGCTAGGGCACCCCAGCCTGGGTTAGGCTGTTCGTGTGCAGTGCTGGCATCTGCACAGATCCTGCTGCTGCCCACCCACCTAACCTCACTTTTAAGCCCAGTCTTTAGGGCACTGGCATTGTTTGTGTGCTAGGGCTGCTTGCAGCCCAAGCACACACCGAGACAAGCACCTAGAGCACCCTTCTCACAGGAGTATCCCCCAATGCTCCGCACTCATTGCATGGTGCATTGTGGGATACGTAGAGGCTGGGAAGCATTCCCAACTACCAGAGATCCATGCTGCATCATGTGGGAGTACAGACCGTGCTTCCCACCACCAATAAGGAATCATCTTGGGGAAAGGTAAGTTTTGGATAGTCAGAGACAAGTGCCCCATGGCTGGCTTGCTTGCAGAATCCTATTCTTGTTGTTTCCCTTGTTGGTCTTTGTTCTTCCAGAACATAAGATAGTCCAAGTGTATTCAGCAACATCTTCACTCTGAAGGATCATCTTCTGTAGTTTGTTCCATTGAGCAGTTCAACAGTGGAATTAGTCCCCACGGATGCAAAAATAGTCATCTTGTCCAACTTTCATGCCCACAAATTCTTTCTAATCTCACAACCTATTGCTTCTCAAATGGGCCCATAACCTAATGTTGCAGAGAAATTACTCATCCTTTATAAGTAATTGAACAGGAAGCCAACTTTAACTGAGTAACAAGAGTTTGATATTTTATTTTATTTTATTTTATTTATTTAACATATTTTTATACCGCCCAAAACTTACGTCTCTGGGCAGACAAAACAAAAACAGGAAGTGAAACATTAGTTAAAACAAAAAAGTTTAAAATATTACAACAATTCAAAATTTTAAAACAATATTTTAAAACAGCATTAAAAGCATTAAAAGAATGTTAATTAAAAGCCTGGGTGAACAGATGCATCTTTAAAGACTTTTTAAATATTCATTACTTACTAAACATATGCTATGAAAACAATAAACCAGCTAAGAGTCTCTTGTGCAGAGAGAGGGAGAACCACTCAGTTTGAATTTTAGTCAGCAAGTGAAGAGCAGAGAAACACTATGGCTCCTCCCCGAAGCCAGTACATAGTTAATTCAAATAGAGACATATACTCCAAATAACTGAGACAATGTCTATGGAAAAATTCCAACAATCCTGACTCCCATCCCAATCCTGACTCCAAAATTCAGATGGGTCCAAAAGACCCTGAACTGACATTTATGGGGTCAGATTGGATCGGGTTGGACCAAATTCCGACTTCTGTGTTCATGCACAGGCAACATTTTTATTCTTGATACATGCTACTTTCATCTTAAATGAACCTTTTGTCCTGCATTGTGCACTTTAGACCTTCCAGGGGCGGAGCCACCATTGGGCCAACGGGTTCAAAGAACCCGGGCTGCGCCCAATCAGGGGCCGCGTCTTGTGGCCCCGACATACATCCTGTATCTGACGTCAGACGTGGGGTTCTAGTTTAGCTCCTGAGCGGGAGCTGCACAGCCCATTCGGGAGCTAAACTAAGCCTGGCCCTGAATTCGCAGCGCCAGCCAGGAGCAGCTCTTCCCTGCTAAGGACTCTTCCCTGCTTCCCAGGAATGGAAGGAACGGCCCAGGAACAGCTCTTCCCTGCTTCCCTGCGAACGCAGCGCCAGCCTTTTAACTCCTGAAGGGGCCATGCGGGGAACAGCCACTCCTGGCTGCACTGCGAAAGTAGCGCCAACCTTAGTTTAACTCCTGAAGGGGCCACGCAGCCCGAAGGGGCCACGCAGCCCGAAGGGGCCACGCAGCCCGAAGGGGCCACAGCCACACACAGGCCACCAGCGGTCCCGCTCCGCACCTGAGACCTTCTATGAGTAATACTAAGACGTGCTGCTTTCAAATGGAGGAGAGCTGGTCTTGTGGTAGCAAATATGAACTATCTCCTTTGCTAAGCAGGGTCCACCCTGGTTTGCATTTGAATGAGAGACATGTGTGAGCATTGTAAGATATTCCCCTCAAGTGATGGGGCTCCTCTGGGAAGAGCATCTGCATCTTGCATGAAGAAGGTTCCTAGTTCCCTCCCTGATATCTCCAAGATAGGGTTGACTCCTGCCTGCAACCTTGGAGAAGCTGCTGCCAGTCTGTGTAGAAAATTCTGAGCAAGATGGACCAATGGTCTGACTTCGTATAAGGCAGCTTCCTATGTTCCTAAATGGATACTTGCTGCTCTGACATGCCAGCCGATCGCAGCCGCTCTAGGCTGCGTGGCTTGTTTGCCCTCAGCCCCACCCCCTGGAGCACGTGGCACTGGGAGCTAGCTCCCATTGGCCCGGCTCCGTCTCGGAGGCGGGGCTAGCAGCAGTGAGCCGGCAGCAGGCCTGTGCCGGCTCAGTCCTTCCCTGACCGAGCAGAAGGAAGGACGTGCTGCTGCTCGGCTTCGGGGCCTCCACGTGGCCGGCTGGGTACCCGAATCGGAAGCCGGAGCAGGAGGCCCACGGGAGCGGAACGTCGGGGAGCAGTGCAGCGGCCCTTCGAGCGAGCAGCGGATTGGAGTGGCTCGGCGGCCGGGGCCTCTGTAGCCTAGCCGCCTGTGGTAACGGGCTCTGGGGGGACTGCAGGAGAGGCTTTTAAGTCCTCCTCGGAACAGCCTTTGATCTTCGGGCCTCTCCACACAAGGGCTTCTAGGCCCCGGCAGGCCCAAGCTGCCCGGCATCGAGTGAGGGCAGCAGGCCGCCCCAGGCCCTCAGTAGGCCACGCCAGGCCTTCAGCGGGGGGGCAATTGACTAACCCGGTCATCTGGGGGGAGGGTTGATTGGACGTTGGGGGTGTTGGCTTGAACTGTGTGGAACCCCTTCAACCCAGGGCCCGTTTAGGCCTTCTGCTAAGGGCGGCCTTTGCCTTTATTCTCGGGCCTGTAGGGCCTAACCCTCCACACACACCCATTTTGGGGGCCTGCATTGACTAGGCCTCCCTGGTGGGCTCGTGGGCCTCCCCTGCCGGGCCTAAGCTCCATTTGGGGGCCTTTCAGTGGGGCTGGGCCTTACCACGGCTAGGTGGGGCAGGCGCTGTGACTCATAGGCCTTCCTTGCCAGCGTAGGCCTCAGTCAGGCCTTGCGCCGGCCAGGTCACTCGTTTACGCACTTGAGGGCAGGGTACAGGCCCATAAGCTTCATCCTTTGGGACATGGGCCCTAAGAAAGCCCCAGTTAAGAAAGCCCCAGTTAAAAAGGGTGGGAAGGCTCCAGCCAAGAAGGGTGGCAAGCCAACGCGGCCACCTAAGAGGCCAAACGCACCCGCCGAATCCTCCTCCGACGATGAGGGCGATTTGGAACTGGGCGCCATCAGGGCGTTTATAGCACGGCTGCAGGCCCTTGAGAGGCAGCGCACCACTCTAGAGGGTGACAAGGCGGGCGGGGGGCCTTTGGGGGTGCCCCCACAAGCAAAAAAGTCAAACAGGGCGGAAAAGAAGGCAAAACTAATGCTGGGCTTTGCTGACCGTCTAGCAGCTTTGGAGGCGGCGGCGGGAACTGCCCACGAGGAACCAGCGGGGATCACGACACAACCGGCGGACTCAGGACCGGGAGACGGCAGGGACGACAATGGTGAGTCCCCACAGGGGGCCTGGCCGTGGGGACTGCCCTTTAGCACCCCCTACGGACCATACGGGTGGTTCCCAGGGCCAGTTAATTGGGCATCTCCACACGCCACCTGTAATCAGGTCTGGCAAGGGGGGAGCGCTGCTTTGCCCACCCAGGGGCCAACGGCGCAGTTCAGCTCCGCTTGGCATACTGGGGATGGGCCCGTACCCTTGGGGGACCACCTCCTTCCAGCAGTTAAGGAACGGATTTGGAAAGGAGAGTGCATTGACGTGTTCCATTTGCTCTTCAAGGAGCCGGAGCCACTGGAGAAGGAGGGGTCCCAGGGGAAGGACAAGGAGAGGACAAAGCGGAAGCCCATTGAGCATAATTGGGCAAATTGGGTTTCGGGGTACACAATCTACATGGGTGTTCTGATGCAGAAATATCCAGAGCGGGGCCCCGCTCTCGTTAAGTATTTTGATATTATACACAGAGCCTTCATGGACTTTGCTGGTAATGCCTGGGAGCGCTACGACCAAGCGTTCCGCGAGCGCGCCTCCAGCAATGCGGGTATATCCTGGGAAAGGCAGCACCCCGAGTTATGGCTTCAGATTATGACACCCGCGAGGCCCTTGGTAGGCGAGCGCGCCGACAGCGGGCACCTCATTTCCAAAACACCGGCAGCGTCAGCGGCTTCGGCCTCAGGCGCACAGGGGGTTCAAGGTCCCCTGGTGTGCTGGGAATTTAACAAGAACGGGAAGTGTGCCCGCTCCCCGTGCAAGTACCGGCATGACTGTGGCTTCTGCGGTGGGCGGCACGCCAGTATCTACTGCCAGCGGGCCAAAGCCCTTAGGGGAAAAGGGGGATACCAAGGCCCGGGAGGGGCAAAGGGCCCAGCAGCCACGGCTGGAAAAGGGCCCCAGCCCAATTAAAATCCCGGTGCTCCGGAGGCTGCTGCGTGACTACCCCAACAGGGAGCGCGCACGCTATATTGAGGACGGTTTTGTGAAGGGGTTTAGGATTCCGTGCCAATCCAGGCGGGTCCATAGTTTTGCACGCAACCTAAAATCGGTTAGGGGGATGGAACACATAGTAGCGAAAAAGATAGCCAAGGAGGTGTCTCTGGGGAGGGTGCTGGGCCCCTTTGACAGGCTGCCACTGCCAACATTGCGGGTATCCCCTTTGGGCGTGGTCCCTAAGAAGGCGCCGGGAGAGTATAGGCTTATCCACCACCTGTCCTACCCAAGGGGCGACTCGGTTAACGATGGGATACCGGCGGACCTTTGCTCAGTACGGTATACATCGTTTGATGAGGCTGTGGCCATGATCAGGGGCTGCGGGCCTCGGGCACTGATGGCGAAGTGCGACATTGAATCCGCCTTCCGCCTCCTGCCCGTGCACCCTGATGACTTTGACCTTTTGGGCTTCGCATTTAAAGGGGGATTTTACATCGACAGAGCCCTCCCCATGGGATGCTCGGGCTCCTGTGCGGCCTTTGAGGCTTTCAGCTCTATGCTGGAATGGGCACTGCGCCGGAGGGCGGGGCTACGCTCCTCCGCTCACTTTTTAGATGACTTTATTTTCGGAGGAAGGGAGGGCTCTGGCCAATGCCTACACTTACTGCGCTCATTCAGGGCACTCTGCGGGGATCTGGGGGTGCCACTGGCTAAGGACAAGACAGAGGGCCCGACCACGAAGCTTACATTTCTGGGGATAGAGCTGGACACGGTGGGACAGCTCTCACGCCTCCCCGGGGACAAGCTCGGCATCATGAGGGAATTGCTCAGGGAATGCAGAGAGGCTAGGAAGGTAACGCTACGCAAATTGCAATCGCTGGTTGGCCACCTGAACTTCGCTTGCAGGGTGGTGGCTCCAGGTCGCCCCTTTCTAAGGCGCCTGTGTGACGCCATGGTGGGGTGTAATCGACCCCATTTCCTCATTAGGGTGTCTACCGCCATGAGGGAGGATATGGGGCTCTGGCTCAGGTTCCTGGAGTCCTTTAATGGGGTGTCATTCTGGTGTTCTTCCCAGCTGCTCGAGGCCGACTTCCAGGTTCAGTCAGACGCCGCGGGCGGCCTTGGGTTCGGCCTGTACCTGAGAGGGCGCTGGTGCGCGGAACGATGGCCGGGCAGCTGGTCGGAACGGGGAATCACAAGGGATCTCACCTTCCTCGAACTCTTCCCCATTGTGGTGGCGGTGCACATTTGGGCCGAGTCCTTCAAGGACTCGGTCGTGCGTTTCTGGTGCGATAATTTGGCCGTGGTTCAGATTATTAATAGCCAGACTTCCAAATCACAGAGGGTGATGGGGCTGGTGCGGGCCCTGGTTCTAACATGCCTTCGCCATAACACGCTCTTCACTGCCCAGCACGTTCCAGGGGTGCAGAACGAGGTGGCAGATGCCCTGTCTCGCTTCCAGATGCAGCGCTTCCGGAAGCTGGCACCTGGAGCCGCCAAGGAGCCCGAGCAGGTGCCCGAATGGTTGTGGAACCTTGGGATGTAGAGGCGTTTAGGGCCATCCAAGCCTCCATAGCGCCCAGGACACGGGTTGCCTACGACAAAAGGGTCAGGGCCTTTCTGCAGTTTAGAGCTCAGGTAGGATTGGTCCATGTGTGGCCTGTGCCGCCGGAACAGCTGATGCAGTACCTGGTGCACCTCCGTGCCCAGGGGCTGGCGGTGAGCACCATGGCCGGCCATTTGGCTGCGCTGGCTTTCTTTGGGAAAGCAAGGGGCCTCCCCGACCATTCTGGGGACTTCAGGGTCCGGCACATGCTGGAGGGCTGGGCGAGGGAGACGCCCGTGCAACCTGACCGACGTAGGCCGGTCACCCCAGAGGCGCTGCAGCTGGCACTGCAGCAACTTGCCGGGGCTTGTGCGTCTCCTTATGAGGAGGTCCTGTTCAGGGCGGCAGCCTTGGTTGCTTTCTTCGGGGCCTTTAGGGTTGGAGAGATGTTCCCCAGGAGCAGGCGCGGCCCCACGAGTAGGGTACTTCAATTCAGTGACCTCACCGTGGGTGCTTCCCGGGTGGTACTGCACCTTAGGTTTTCAAAAACAGATCAGAGAGGCAAGGGGCAGAGTGTCGCGCTGCATGCCACTGGCGACCCGGGCTTGTGCCCAGTCCGTGCACTGAAGGACTACACGGAGGCCAGGGGTTCAGCTATGGGGTGCCTCTTTATCCACACTAATGGGCGCCACGTGACCCAATTCCAGTTTTGGGCGGTGATGAGGAGAGCCTTTGTGGCGGCGGGGGTGCCTACCCAGGATCTGGCCCCCCACTCCTTTCGGATTGGGGCGGCTTCCATGGCTGCTCGGATGGGTTATTCGGGCCCGGAAATCCAGCGGCTGGGCAGGTGGCGGTCAGCGGCTTACCGCCGATACGTGCGGTAGATGGGCGCATAAGATCTGCCCCACCCCACCCCCACCCACGAACCATTTATTTGTGCCACTCCTAACGCTTTCTCCTCTTGCGCAGGGCCTCAGTCGGCTGGGCCGAGGGCGGCCGGGCAGCGCGCAAGAGTCCTCATACTGGGCCATTCCTTCATTTTCTGGGCACGCAAGTGGGCGCAGAGCGCCGACCCTGGAACCCAGCTTGGTTTGGGGCGTTGGGCCACTGTGGAGTGGCTTGGCCGGCGGGGCATGCGGAGGGCCCAGTTCCTGCCGATGCTGCACGAGTTCCTGGAAGGGAATCCTGTCCCGGATGTCCTGTTGCTGCATTTTGGAGGCAACGACCTGGTGGACCAGTCTGGCATTTTGCTCTCAAGACAGATTGCCCAGGACCTGGTGGTCGCCCTCTCCTGGTGCCCGGGGCTGGTGGTCATCTGGTCTGACATCACTCAGCGGCGAGTCTGGAGGGGGGCGGTGAAGCAGAACAAGGTAGATAGGGCTAGGCGCGGGGTGAACGCGGCCATGGCGCGCTTCATCGCCTCAAAGGGGGGCGGGTGCATCCCACACAACGACATCGCGTTCTCGCTCCCCCAGTTATTCAGGGGTGACGGGGTACACTTGTCCCCCCTTGGTATGAGGTATTTCTTAGACGATCTGCGGCTGGGGTTGGCAACAGTGCTGTTAGGCCTGTGGGGTGGCGGGGCGTCAAGCTAGGCTGACGCCCGCTGTGGCGGGCACAGTGCGGAGGTGAGCAGCTGATGCGGTGCGGCACCTTAGGTAAGCTTTAGCTGTAAGGTGGAGGGGCAGATCCCTTGAGGCTTTACAGATCAGGGATGCTGCCTTGCTCCCACCTCCCTGCAACCGACACCCTTCCGTATGGCTTTACAGCGTCGGACAGGTGATGTAAATTGCAGGGTCCTGACCTTAGGTCGGCAACGAAGGGCGCCCCCTTCTGGAAGGTGGGCCGCCTGGAGCCGAGGTGTCTGTGCCATGAGATTCTAGGGCGGGGGTGGCCACGTGGTGGCCCCCCCCCATCCGAGCCCGCACTGTTGCTGCTCTGAATGCCAACCCCAGCTGCCGTGCCTGTGCAGGCACTGTCTTAAAACCTTGTACCCCTAATAAAGTGACCAGTTCCTCCATAATACTTCTGTGTCCGTGTCTCCTTGGGTCTGGGTGCAAGCCAGCCGATCGCAGCCGCTCTAGGCTGCGTGGCTTGTTTGCCCTCAGCCCCACCCCCTGGAGCACGTGGCACTGGGAGCTAGCTCCCATTGGCCCGGCTCCGTCTCGGAGGCGGGGCTAGCAGCAGTGAGCCGGCAGCAGGCCTGTGCCGGCTCAGTCCTTCCCTGACCGAGCACCCTCCCTCCCTCCCTCTGGCATAGGTTGGGCTTTGCTGGTCGCCGTTTGGGGCCGGGCAGGAATTTTTTGGGTATACGCTTGATTGGCCTTAGCGTGCACCTTTTTTCGCCTGCCTCAACCTATACCAGTTAGTAGCAAGGTTGCTTAGCGGGATTGATTAGTTAGCCAGGGAATAGCTTGTGGTCACTTTTACCACGGGGTTGGCGGGCACAGTGCGGAGGTGAGCAGCTGATGCGGTGCGGCACCTTAGGTAAGCTTTAGCTGTAAGGTGGAGGGGCAGATCCCTTGAGGCTTTACAGATCAGGGATGCTGCCTTGCTCCCACCTCCCTGCAACCGACACCCTTCCGTATGGCTTTACAGCGTCGGACAGGTGATGTAAATTGCAGGGTCCTGACCTTAGGTCGGCAACGAAGGGCGCCCCCTTCTGGAAGGTGGGCCGCCTGGAGCCGAGGTGTCTGTGCCATGAGATTCTAGGGCGGGGGTGGCCACGTGGTGGCCCCCCCCCATCCGAGCCCGCACTGTTGCTGCTCTGAATGCCAACCCCAGCTGCCGTGCCTGTGCAGGCACTGTCTTAAAACCTTGTACCCCTAATAAAGTGACCAGTTCCTCCATAATACTTCTGTGTCCGTGTCTCCTTGGGTCTGGGTGCAATGACTACAATAACCTTCCTCTTTATGATCTATCTAAAATCATCAAAAGGAATAATAATAACTTGTTAAAATGCATTGTGGATGTATTTACAATTGCAGTTGACCCTTAGATGACGAGGGAATGAAATGTATTATCAAGGACGATGTGGAGATTGCTGAATGAGTTCTTTGCATCTGTCTTCACAGCAGAGGATATTGAGCATATTCTTGTACCTGACCTAAGCTTACCAGGGACAAAGGCTGAAGAACTGAGTCAAATTGGGGTGACAAGAGATGATGTTCTAAACTGTCTTGAAACATTAAATATTAACAAATTGCCTGGGCCAGATGGCATCCACTCAAGAGTTCTTTAAGAAATCAAATGTGAAATTGCTGATCTCCTAGCAAAGATATGTAACTTATCCCCACAATCCAACAATTATCTCAAAATTGTTGCTGACCACACAAATGACACCTGCGCATGCACGGACACCAAGTGTGTGCTGATGCCACGTGGGACTTCTTGGGACATGCAACACTCTATCAGGAAGCTGCATGGGGTGGCAGAGAGCAGGTAAGGACCTGGTCTCCTTTTTCTAAAAGCTCTCAGGCCCCGTTCCTAAAATGTACTCAAACCGCGGTTTGAACCACGGTTTGTGCACATCTCTAAATGATACAATTGATCCTGTTTTGTTCTCTTTTGTTTAGATGAAATAAAAGTAAGAAGTGAGAGGAGAAAAAGAGGAAAAAGAGAATCTTACATGCTTCTCTTTAAATGTTTCAGGGGCTTAACAGTCCTTTGAAGAGAAAAACAATTACGAAATAATAAATAATAATAAAGACCCATTTCAGACCTGCTTTCAGGTGGGCTATGGGGTGGAGACTGCCTTGGTCGGCCTGATGGATGATCTCCAATTGGGAATGGACAGAGGATGTATGACTCTGTTGGTCCTTTTGCACCTCTTGGAGGCTTTCGATACTATCGACCATAGTGTCCTTCTGGAGAGTCTGAGGGGGTTGGAGGTGGGAGGCACTGGTTTGCAGTGGTTCCACTCTTACCTCTCAGGCAGATTCCAGATAGTGTCCCTTGAAGACTGTTCTTCTTCAAAAACTGAGCTTCGGTATGGTGTCCCACAGGGCTCCATACTGTCACCGATGTTGCTTAACATCTACATGAAACCACTTGGAGAGATCATCAGAGATTTGGTGCAGGGTGTTATCAGTATGCTGATGACACCCAAATCTATTTCTCCATGTCAACCTTATTAGGAGAAGGCATAACCTCCCTAAATGCCTGCCTAGAGGCAGTGATGGGCTGGATGAGAGGTAACAAGCTGGATCCAGATAAGACGGAGGTACTTATTGTGCAGGGTCGGAACTCGGGAGATGATTTTGATCTGCATGTTCTGGATATGGTCACACTTCCCCAGAAGGAACAGGTACGCAGTCTGGGGCTCTTTCTGGACACAAAACTCTCCCTGGTGTCCCAGGTTGAGGCAGTGGCCAGAGGTGCCTTTTATCAGCTTCTGCTGATACACGAGCTGCGTCCATTTCTCGAGATAAATGACCTCAGAACTTTAGTACATATGCTGGTAACCTCTAGGCTGGACTATTACAATGCGCTGTATGTGGGGCTACCTTTGTATGTAGGCCATAAACTGCAGTTGGTACAGAATGCGGTGGCCAAGTTGGTCTCTGGGTCATCTTGGAGAGACCATATCACTCCTCTCTTAAAAGATCTACACTGGCTGCCAATAGGTTTCCAGGAAAAGTACATGGTTTTGGTTATCCTATATAATAAAAGGCTAAGTGAGTGGCCGTGGCTTTGGAACATTGGGGATCTGCGTCCCTGCCTCCCTGGGCTGTTCTGGGCCTGCGCGAAGCGCAGGCCCAGAAGAGCCCAAGGGACACAGGACCTCAGACACCAGTGTCCCACAGCCACGGGCGGCCATTAGCTGGTGTGTGGCGGTGGGGGAAAGTGGCCGAGGTGGCGGCAGAGCCGCCACCTTGGCCATGAGCTGACCACGGCGAGAGGAGGCCGAGGCAACCCGAAGCGGCCGCCCTGAAAAAGGCGAGGGCAATGGCGACGGGGGAAGACCAAGACGGGGGACAGGGAAGCTGGGCGAGGTGGCGGCGAAGCCGCCAACGAGGCCCCCGCCCGCTCACAGCCGTCGCCCCCGCCTGCTCACCCGCCCTCCCAGCTGCCCAAAATGAAGCTGGGCGAGGTGGCGGCGAAGCCGCCAACGAGGCCCCCACCCGCTCACAGCCGCCGCTGCCTGCTCACCCGCCCTCCCAGCTGCCCCAAATCACCTTCCCCGCTCCCCCCCAAAAAAGATTAAGGGCCAAAATGGCCCATGAGAAGGTCGCCGCCCCCGCCTATCGCCCTCCCAGCTGTCGAAGACCACCTTACCCGCTCCAGCCCGAGGGAAAAGAGAGGAGCTCACGAGCAGAGCTCCTCTCTGTGCTAAGTCACTGCTCAAACTGCCGCTATGGACGCAAAGGACGCCTATTGCGTCCATTGCGACAGTATGGGCAGCAGCTTAACACAGAGAGTAGCTCTGTTCCCGAGTTCCTCTCTTCTCCTTCGGGCTGGAGCGCGTAAGGTGGGCTCCGGCAGCTGGGTGCGCGGGAGGGTGATAGGCGGGGGCGGCCACCTTCTCATGGGCCATTTTGGCCATTATTCATCCACACACACACACACACCCCAAAAAGTAAAAGCAAAATAAGGAAGAACAAAAACAGAGACAACAACAAAACAAAAAACAAAAAGAGAGAGGGGACAAGGGGGGGGAAAAGAGACAGAAAGAGAGAGAGAGAGACAGAAAAGACGGGATAGAAAGCTAGCGCCCGTTATCATAACGGGCTTAAAAATACTAGTAACCTATAAAGCCCTAAACAGCTTGGGCCCAGGGTATTTAAGAGAACATCTTCTTTGCTATGGACCACACCGCCCATTGAGATAATCTGGAGAGATTTGTCTGCAGTTGCCACCAGCTCGTCTGGTGGCTACTCAGGGATGGGCCTTCTCCATTGCTGCCCCGAGGCTTTGAAACACACTTCCTGCTGAAATAAGAGCCTCCCCATCTCTGACAACTTTTTAAAAGGCAGTCAAGATGCATTTGTTCACCCAGGCTTTTAATAAGATATTGAGCCAGGTCTCACGATCAGTGAGACCCAGTTTGGGGCACTGAGCGGGGAAAGCAGGCTAAGCCCGCTCTCCCCACACACAAGCATGGCTGGAGCCTTGGGAGACATAAATACATAAATAAATAAATAAAGCACAAGGTGGCTTACAACAATATAAAAAAAACCCAATAAAATTAAAAAATCAAAACAGAATCTAAAACAAATAAGGAGATAAAAGGCAACATTCGCTACAATTGCACCAAAACTAATGCAATGTAAAAGCTGAGTTTTTAAAGAGCAACAACATGGGGATTTCTATTTTCTAGAGAGGACAGTTAAATTAGTTGACTTTTCCAGCACTAATTGAAAAGGAAAGAGAACTTTTAAATTAAAATGTTTCAGAGGAAGTGGTAAAGAAAGTTGTAGATGATTTGGCTAAGAGTAAAAGTCTATGAAACATTGATTTGCCTGCTGAATGTTATCAGATATTTAGAGAAGATCTCACAGCAAATAATTATCTTTTGATAAATAACACTCTGCATCATGTTAGCTGGTATTGATTAATGGAAAATTATATGGTCAAGTTCAAGGTTATTTCCGATTCCAAAGAAAGTAATTAAGTATTAATCAGTATTAAATCATATCATCCTACTGAACTTTTAAATCATATGTTAAAATTATAACTACAATTATGACAAGAAGGCTTAATTCTATACTGCATAAATATATTACTGATTACCAAGCTAGTTTTATTAATATGCATTATTTGAAAGAGAATATAAGGAGAGTTCTAAAGTCTATTTATAAAGGGAATTGTGATCAACAACTAGTAGTCTTACTTTATGCTGAGAAGGCTTTTGATTGAGTGGAGAGAGTTTTCTTGGATGCTATATTAAGCCATTTGTGGTAGGGGATGCATTTTGTCGCTGGACCATCATATGTTATAAAGATGCTAAAGCTAAGTTGCTTATAAATGGAAAACATTGTGGGTGTGGTTGTTTGTTTTGGAGAGGTGAACTCAACAAATAATATTATAAATGGAAATAATATTATAAATGGAAAACATTGTGGGTGTGGTTGTTTGTTTGTTTGTTTGTTTGTTTGTTTTGGAGAGGTGAACTCAACAGGTATGCACTTTACCATCTGCCTTTTTTGCAGTTATATAAAACTTAGGTATTGCAGTTCATGAGAGCCAAAAAAAATTAAAAAATAAACTAGGTCACCAGAAAGTGAAATTGACACTTTATGCGCATGATATTATGGTAAGCCTTGCCAAACCCACATAAGTTTTAAAACAGGTTAAATCTGTTATACATGAGCTGTTATCACTATATGTCTATAAAATAGATTGTATAAAAACTTAGTTCATTTATTTTCATCTATAGGTTCAGCAAAATTTTTAAAAAGAATGCACTGGCTGCCAATATGTTTCTGGGTGAAATACAAAGTGCTGATTATTACCTATAAAACCCTTAACAGCTTGGGTCCAGGGTACTTAAGAAAGCACCTTCTTTGTAATGAACCCTGCTGCCTTCTACAATCTTCTGGAGAGGTCCAGTTACAGTTGCCACCGGCTTGTTTGGTGGCAATCCAGGACAGGTCTTTCACTGTGGCTGCCCTGGGGCTTTGGAATATGTTCCCTGCTGAAATGAGCAGCTCCTTCTCTTTTTGTTTTCAGGAAAACCCTCAAGACTCACCTGTTCTCACAAGCTTTAATTAGAATTAATTCTAATAATTTGTTTTAATAATTGTTTTATGCCACTGTTTTTATTTCTGTTTTACGCTACTGTTTTAATTGTTTCGTGTATTTTAATCTGTGTTGATTTTTGAGTATTGTTTTAAATGTTGTACACATCAGGTGGTATAAAAATATGATAAAAATAAGTAAATAATTTAAAAAGAGAGAACACAGAAACTTTTTGTATGCCAGGGGGAACTACATCCTTAGATAATTAGATACTCAGTTCTAACTTAGATCAATTATGGGGCTGTAGATCATTTGCTTTGCATACAGAATGTCCCAGCTTCGATCCTTGACATCTCCAGGTAGAGCTGGGAAAGACTCCTGCCTGAAACGTTAGCCACTGTCAATCAGTGTAAACAATACTAAGCTCGATGAACCAATGGTCTGACTAAGTTTAAGACAGCTTCCTATGTTCCAATTAGCAATAAATTTTTGCCCAGTAGTGACTAATGTTCAAAGGGCTTTTCAGATTTGTTAAAGTTTGAACATCTTGATTGGGAAATATCTCTCTAATTAAGTTGTGTATCATTGCTAAATTTCTTTCAGATTTCAAAATCTGCTATGTAAGTGACTCAGCAGCAATAGAGGAAAAGGCAAAATTCAATCCAAAGCTGTTGTTCAGAGAGTAAAGCATCACATTCAAATGACAACTCAAATGAAAAGGACAGGGAAAAGGCTGGCTGGTATTCCCTAGCTCAAAGTACTACCGTATTATTAAACCAGTCAAATTCATTCTATGTCGGAATGAATTAGGCAGAACAAGGAGGCTATTTGGCTGCTATGAGAACAAAATATTAATATACCACTCCAATACTCAAATGATTGACTGTGAAATAAGAAGTAAAGTGTCACGCCCTCGATCTCAGATAGCGAGGAGGAAGGGGAAGCTGACAGCCTTTCAGCCGATGCAGGGGTGCCTGAGGGGCAGAGCCCAGCTGTCAAGAGACGGCTGAGGAAGGTCCGGCTGATGTTTCAGAGCAGGCACAGCAGTCTGAGGTAGCAGAGACAGCGACGGACAGACTAGAAGATGAGCTGTGCAGGCAACCCTCACTGACTCCACAGCAACAGCGTGTCACAAGGTGGAGAGCACAGCTGGAAACTATCAGGAGGAGTAAGCACCTCTTGCAGAGGGCTGATAAGCCTTGAATCCCTGCCAGCTGAGAGTTATCAGCTTGGACTATAAAGCACGACAGCAGCTTTCTGTTAGCTGCTGGAAGACAACATTTGTCAACCCTCATGTTGACAGCTTTCAGCCCGAGCCTGATATAAAGAACTATTCTGAGCCGTATTTCATTTCTGCAGCCCAGTTTGTATTGTGGACTATCTTCCTGGACTTCCCTTCTGGGTGGCCAGATTGCTGACATAAAGAAACAAGAAATATCCTACCCCTAAGGAGGCCTGCAAAGGCGGGGGGGGGAGGGTTCAACCTGGCTCTATCCTGTGTCCTCATCTACCTGTTGGCCAGTGAATATGAAAGAGAGATATGATTCCTATCTCATAGGTGTATCCTTACAATCCAAAGTTTTTGGTGTATACAGTAGAGTACTTGGAAAAATTGGTGTACTAGCAGGAAATTTGAAGCGTGATATCATTAGATCCAGCAATATAGGCTGTTCTCACGACCTACCAAAACCAGGCTAAGGGAGCCCAGCCCAGTTTTGGAAGGTCGTGTGCTGCAACAGGAGCCATTCAGCTCCCGGCAGCAAGCCACCTTAAATGCCCCCCCTTCTAAAATAAGGTTAGCGGAATGTGCACTCCGCTAACCCCATTTTCCAAATCATGTGTCACTGAGGTGCAGTTCCACGCCATGGCAATGCATGAGTAATCCCCCGACTGGGAGGCTATTCAAAAATCATGTGGGAAGCACATGAACAAGGAGAATTTTCAGATGTTTTTGGAATGCAGTTGCTGCACTCTTCCACATGCTGGTCACCATTTATATGCATTTGCTGCATAGTAACTGAGTGCATAGGGCATAAAATAGGTGCCCCATCCCTGGCTTGATTTTGAACATATATAAGCTCTGGCATTAACTTGAAAATGAGGCAGAGGGGAGATCATTGCCAGCACTACTCAATTCCAGGTTTGGCCAACTTTGTGCATGGAAATTACTTCTTAAATGTCACACAAACTGCTGGAAAGTATATCTCATGTGTCTGATTTTATTTTGTATTATGGCTTCCAGATGGTAGATTACTTATGGACTAATCCTCACTTTTGATCCCCTTTGTTAGAAAAACTGTACGGAGTACTAGTCACAGCATAATAATCTAATCTTGCAAATTGATGTTTCTTTTCTTTTTTGCTTACAATAGCATGGATCATCTGCAACATTGCCTGAATAAATGTACCATTTGTCACAAGCTAAAAAACTGTCATCATTAACTTGATTAATCAAATGCTGTTGTTAAAGATGGATTGAAAGCACAAAATAGTCAGCCCAGTGCCAAGTAATGAAGAGATTAATTTGAACAAGACAACCAATTTTGTATAACAACTCTCATGCTTTATTTAGAAAGCCATCAATTAGTATATTTTCCCCATTGATGTACTGTTTTGTCTTTCTAAGCAACAAAAAGGCAATTTGCTCAAAAGTCAATCTGCTTGCTTTAAAAAAGACAGAGTTAAGTACCTCCACACTCTTCAGTTCTATAAGCTGAAGCCTTGACTTTGATAGCCAAAAGGAAATTAATGATGGAATGGAAAAACTTACAATGGAATTATTCCTCTCTCAGGATATCACTAATTTCCTTTCCATAATGTGATTATAATTCTGGTAGCAGGAGTCACAGCAAGGGAGGCCTACAAAGACTTTCATTCCTTCATTATCTTGGATAGAGATTAATGTGGCCCATATTCAGATGCCAGCTCTAGTCATGAAGAACGTTGCTAAGCCACTTAATCAGCCTCTATTGTTTAATCCAAAAAAAGGGCGGAGAATTGAAAAGGTAGCCGGTTTAAAAGGCTTTCCTTCTCATGCATTTAATGAGCTGCGATGCACTAAAAGACACAGAGATCCTATGCTGAATCCCATTCACAATGGCCCATCGTACCATTCAAACAGGCAAGCATTTCTTCTCTGTTCTGTTCATCCCATACCAACGAGTGTAGTGCTATACATGGCCTTCTGTACAGTACTGCAGATTGCCCAGATTTTAAGCCAGTAGCCATCTTGGTGCCTCTCAACAGCCACAAACAGAGCAGAACGGTAATAGCCGACCCCCTACTGTTTATCCCCAGCATCATGCAGTGGTCCTGAGGTGTCTGAAGCGAGGCACCAAATGCTGCCTTATCCCACAAACCTGGTGGGGGCTATCCCCCCAAACTGAGCTCTGCACGCGTGAAAGTGGCATGGGGTTTGGAGAAGGCTGTCAGCAGCCTCCTCTTCTCTCCTCTTGCTTCTTGCAGGCATGGCAAGGAGTGTGAGGAAAGCTTGCAAGGGTCAGAACTGGCCCTAAAGAGCGGCTCCAATGGCAGCAGTGGGGAGCATCTTGCCATCCTGCCAGTGCCCCAGTAGCCCACTGCCTGCAGCAATTGCCTCACCTTGCCTTGTGAAAGGGTCATCCTTGCCAGCATCTGTTAATCAGTGGTACACTGCCTCTGAGCATGGAGTTTCTGTTGAGCTCCCATGGCTCATAGATACTGATAGACAGAAGTGGCTGGTGCATTGTAGGACAAAATTGAAGCTGCTGTTAAAACAAAAAACAAAAAAACAAGCTTCCATGAGTGACCATGAGCTCCAGTATTATCAACTCTTGATCCACTCTGTTCAACACATATCATATTGCTTCTTAATTGTCTTTTTCTGTAAATTAAAACAGCCACTGCATTCTGAGCTTTTAAAGAATCTCAGAGGAGCCCAGCACAGGGAACAGCATAATTACATTTGCCGCATAGGAGCACTCTCAGATTACTATGCTTCATCTGGAACCTTGATTTGACTGGAGTCCTACACTATGACATACTTAACCTAATGGTTAATTCAGCCCTGATGTTATGAAATTATCAAGAGAAACACTAATGCCATAAATCTAAATACTGTGACATTTCCAAATGGTATGCCACACTGATAGGATATACTAGATTGGGTAGTTAGATGGTGACTCTTGAAAATGACCTTATAGAAACATTTCTTTCACAACATTTTAGCCTCATTTTGATTAATTAGATCTAGAAATTTTCCTCACTGGGGAGCAGCAGAAGATGCCAATCAGCTGAGATCACACATGGAATCCATGTAATGCACCATCTGTCCCAGGTTAGGATGTATAACAGGCTTTCCGAAGATACCCAGGTAAAGTCTCTTGCTAAATAAACTTTCTCTTCTTTTTTAAAAAAAGAGTGCTTATCAAAAATACTCTAGAGGGAGGAAAGAAACAGGATGGCTGTAACCTCCTACTAATGAGGCACTAATGCATAATTATTATAATACACACACTTCTCTCCATTGAGGAATATTTATAAACACGAGAATGCTCTGGTTTGTGCCAATATACAAATTGTTGTTCCTCTGGTGGTTTTGTCTCATAGCAGCAATGTTAATGAATTTCCTAAGTCTGAACACTGAACACGGAAAATATTGGCGAAATTTGCCTTATTTCTCATCCTTGCCTACAGTGAGTACACGGAGGCACAGCACTGGGTGGAATCAAGGCAGCAATGGTTTTTCAAGTATTTAGGCATCCTATATATTGATTTCCCCCCCCCCCTTCAGTTTAACAGACAGTGACATGGGTACCGTGGAAGAACTACTGGAATTTAATTTCGTATGATGAGCAATACGACTTCCTTCAACATCAGTTCTTTGTTTTAGAGATGCTTGAATGAAAACATAACAAAACAAGGGGCAGGGGAATTTGTTTGTTTGCAAAATGTTCACCCAGCAGTCTAAAATATCTGTTTGTAAGGTGATTACCTTAAGATCTAATAATTGGCAAGTATACAAATGTAATACTTATTTATTTATTATATTTATACCCCAACCCTCCAGTACACTACTTCTCACAGCAGCAGTAAATAAATAAATAAGAAATGTCTCTGTCTGTACCACAAATCAGAGATGTTCCCTATCACTCAGTAAAACCACTGCAACACAATATCTCAGACTGGAACTATGAGTTATGGAAAATCAGGACTGATATCAACAGCAGCAAACTCATAGGCCGGGTTCAGATGTAACACAAAAACGGAGGTCCCTTCACCTCCGGTTTTGCTAACTGAATGTCTGAGTGTCCAAATGAGGCAAACTTCAGTTAAAGGGGGGAAATGGACCCACTGTTTCCCTCCCCAAATTTCATTTGTTACCTTTGGTTCTTTCTAAGTTTCATTGTCCCAACCTCTGGTTTGGTAGAGCCAGCATTACATCCAAATGCTGGCACGGCTGCTAGCCTTGTCCCAAAATGGAGTTGAGGGAGGAAGCTCCTCCCTCACTCCAGCTGCTATTGGTTGTGCAGGCTGTTCTTTAGGAAAGAAGGAAGCCCATACAGCCAGCTCCCTTACTTCTCTGCAGTCTCACTAACTGCATAGAGGCCCCTCTCCCCAACATCCAATCATGGGTAAGAGAGCAGGGGGAGGGGGCACAGAACCACAGCTCCATTGGACCCATAGCTCCATGTGACATCTGAACCCAGCCATGTTGTCATGTCCTGCTTTCACTCCATCATATGAAATGCTACAGAATTTGCAGTGTGATGTCATCTTGCATTGAGCATCCACCATGGAAGTGAGGCAGGAACAGGGAAACAAAGGCAATGTGGGACTGCTGCTTTCCATCACAGCCTGCAATTATCTACCAAGTATTGTGCCCACATCATATTTTTGCTTGAATGGGAAAGTGAGAATCTTTACAATAAATTAAAAATCAACTTTTTTTATTATTTTAGCAGTCACATCCTGTTAGCCCTCATCCAGTGTTCATAATTCATATTCCATCATCAAGTAATGGATGAGGAATACTGGGCCATAGGGACCCCAAGTGTAGGACTACAGGAAGGGTAACAAAAGAACTCTGCCTCTATAAAAGCGTGAACTCAGATCACTGTGTTGACATGTTCCTTAAGATCTTCACATGTGACCCCTACAGCATCAAACTTCCCCTCTCCCAAGGGCCAGATTGCATCACAATCCTGAACATCTCATATATCCAAAGTATGGCTGCCAGTTCTGAAGAAACGATTCCTGGATGGTTTTTAGCAGTATTGTCTTCCTTCCCACCCCAAATATCAAGCAATTGACATCTCCAGGATTGCTTTCAACATCGTCTGGAGAATGGTGGCATTTCCTGGAGACTCCAGGCCAGTCCTAGAGGGTTGGCAACCCTAATACAGAGTAGCATGCAAAGCTGCCTCACTAGAGCTAGCAGAGTCTCCCATACCCTGCTGAATCTCTCCAGTCCACATCAAGCCTGCAAAGGGTGTGCCACTGTGACCAGGCCATTCACTGGCATGCCTCCCTCAACAGGGCCTCAGTGCACAGGCTACTTCCAGAAATAGTAGGAATCAAGGTCCATGGATGAAGCAGGCAATCACAAGGTAAGTGTAGCTCCACTCAGAAGTGCATCAGTTCCACTGGAATTAGGAAAGAGTATGAATCTTTTAATATTTTAAATGAGTGGACATGCAGCTAGATCCTATGGTGATCCTATTGTGTTGCCTGACAGTTATTGGTCCAATGGCAAAGGGCCCAGGATCACCTAGAACAAAACAGAGGTTCATGAAGAGAGTGAGTTCAGACATAGAGGCTATTCCCATGATCCCAGGAAAGTGGGGTAATGGCTCACTTTCCAGAGATTGTGGAAACCACCGGGCTCGCAGGAGAGCCCAGTGCTCCCAAGGCAGCTAGCCCGCCTAATCCTCCCCCTTAAATGAGGTTAATGGAGCGAGCACTATGTTAACCTCATTTTTCTGCTCGTGTGTCACCACGGCGGGTGGCAACACATGAGTAGACCCCAGCCTCCAGGGCTTGGGGGTCTCTCCAGGATGCCCTACATGCTTGCACAGGGCATCCTGGAATTTCCAGGGGGCACACAGCCCCCAATCCCCACAGCCCCCACCGGCTCCGTGACGGAGCCGGCCACCCAGCTACGAGCAGCTGCTCATCTGCAGGGAGAGCAGACTAAGCCCACTCTCCCCGCAAGCCCAACAGAAGCTTTTCTCACAGATCAAATCTTGGTGCCATATCTTGGTCTGACACCTTGAGTGAACCTCAAGTTCCTGCCTTGGCATTGGTTCAGACAATCACAGACAAGTTGGTTACCAACTTGGCAAGCAAGTTCCAAGGTATGTGTGAACCTGCCCATTAAGTACAGAAGCAGTGTTTCCCGCATAGAGCTTGGCCATCATGTTGCAGCTCTCCACACTGATTTCCTCACAGCCACAAAAAGGGATGTATCCCTTCAAACGGAGGGGTTCTCCATCCTTTCCCACTTGACACTTCCAAACAGCAAAAGAAGGAAGAGAAAGCCTCAAGACACCCATCTGGGGAATCTGGGAAGTAAGAATTAAAGGTTCTCATCTAATTCTCTCGAGCTCTCTGTAGACACCACACTGCTCTAGAGCAGAGGTTCCCATCCATGGCCATTGTGGCTGGAGATGATGTGAATTATAGCCCAACAGCACCTGTAGCCTAACAGTATCAGACCCAGGGTCAATACATGGTCCAAATGTTCTCCTGGCCATGATCCATGATTTCCCCACTGAAGAGGTTATACCCATTCTACGTATTATATCTGGATCCCACCATTCTTCTGAGGACCTTAATTGACTATGGGGCTATTCTGATGATCAGCAAAAATCAGGCTAGCCTCCACTAGCCCAGTTTTTGCTGATCGTCAGAACCACTGGGCTCGCAGCCGAGCCCGGTGGTTCTGGAGCGGCTAACCCGCTCTGGAACCCCTGGTAAAAAGCAGGTTTGCGGAGCGAGCGCTCCGCAAACCTGCTTTTTACAATTGTGAGTAGCTCCCTGGCCAGGAGGCAAAAAGCCGCCTCCCGGCTCGGGGGTCTCCCCAGTATGCCCTGCGCACTCACGGGGTCTCCCCAGTATGGGGTCTCCCCAGTATGCCCTGGGGTCTCCCCAGTATGCCCTGCGCACGGCCCCAACCTCCGCCAGCTCCGTCTTGGAGCCAGCAATCGTGTGGGCAGCCGATTCAGCCACCCAGGGCTCCCTCTCCACTTGTGAACGGGGAGAGCGGGCTTAGCCCGCTCTCCCCACTCATCCGAAGAAACCGGATCTCACAGATCGTGAGACCCGGCTCTATGTCTTTGTTCTGTTGCTGTGAACTGCTCTGAGCTTATGGATGGGGCATTATAGAAATATAATTAATTAATAATAAAATAAAATAAAATAAAATAAAATAAGGCAGCCTACATGGTATTCTCTCATTTTATGAACCCTGTAAGATAAATCACTTGCCTAAGGCACTCTGGTGAGCTTCATGTCTGATCTGGGATCTGAACCTGAGTTACTCATGAACATGTGTGCTACTACTCCACCTACTACCACCTTTCTTTACTTTGTACATGGACAACTGTCCCTGCATATCCCTGTTATGCAAGGAGAGAAGTGTTTAATGTTTCAGCACAGTTTATCATAGGCAGATTCTTAATTGTTTTAGGCTGGCTCTGTACATTTCAAAATATTAATGGGACTTTCATCCATTACAATACTGGTGCCCAGCAGTGAAACATGCAAATAAACAAACCCAACTCTGGGAGACATTGTGGTGATTCACACAATCACAATCTGTGTTCCACCCGGGTTTGGAAGCTATGTGTGCCCCCAATTTTTGGTTGTGTAAGAGGGAAACCTGGGTAGAAATGATTGTGTGTAAGCAAGGCAGGAAGAAAAGCTACCCAGGTTTTCCTCCTACCTTGCTTCCATACAATCACTTCTACCCAGGTTTCCCTCTTACTTTAGGGGATATTGAAGAAAGAAACGGAAGGTTTCTTTGTTCATTTTTGCAGCCCAGGAACAATCACTACATACAAATGTTATAAAAGCAAAAATTTATAAGACCCAGAAAGACAGTATGTGTCGGTTATGCAAGAAAGCAGATGAGACGGCTGAGCACCTTGTATGTTGTTGTAAGAAAATCGCTCAGACTGATTATAAGGAAAGACACAATAAAGTTGCTGCAATGATCCACTGGAATTTTTGCAAGAATTACAGAAAGGTCACAGAAAAAATCCTTTGGGATTTTTGAATACATACTGATAGGCATTTAGCGCACAATACATGTGATCTGACAGTCATTGAGAAGAATCGGGTTCTGATCATTGATATTGCAATCCCAGGGGCTAGACGAGTCAATGAAAAACAATTGGAGAAAATAACTAAATACAAGGACCTTCATATTGAAACTGAGCAGCTCTGGAAAAAGAAAACAATAGTGGTGCCAATAGCTGTTGGTGCCCTTGGTACAATACCAAAAGAACCTGAACACCATCTTGACACCTTGGGCATCAATGAAATTACAACACATCAACTACAGAAGGCCATACTATTCAGGACAGTACAAATACTACAACGATATCTTTAATTTTTCTTTAGTTATCCTTGGAAAAGGCCCGATAATTAAAGTACCAAATGAAGAAGAAGAAGAAGAAGAAGAAGAAGAAGAAGAAGAAGAAGAAGATTAGGATCATTTGCTGCAGAAGAAACATTAGACAACATAGACTAATTCTCTCCACAGATACCAAACCCAAAGCAACTCTCCTCAAAATATTAAAGGACACAAGAAACAAAATGCTAATAGAACATGCAGTTTTAGAAATGTGCTTTTAGGAATGAGTAAATCTTTAGGCCTAGCCCGATGAGTTAAGACAGCTGTAGCCAGGAAGCAGGGGTTATGTGCACATTAAAGCTGAATATAGATAAATTGTGGCATATTAAAGGAGAAAAGAGAGAGATTTACTTTGTAATATGCCTGCTGTTAGCATCTTAACCTTGTAATGAAGTTTATTTACCACCATGGAAATCAAACTCATTTTACCATGGCTAGATTATGAAACACAGTAAACCATGTTAACCAGGGGGGGAAATGGAGCCAGTGAAGTGAAATTAGGGGAATAAAAAGCCCTTGTTGGAAAGAGTAAAACATTAAACCACTCTGCATTCTTCTGTTCCCTAAGTGTACCTGAGGAAGGATTCTCCATCACCTTGACAGCATGCTTTATTTCCTCACAGTGAAGTTTATTTGCCTGAATTATTAATGCAGCTTTTGTTTGTAGCTATATCTTAATTTTCTTCTTTTCATTCACCTGTCACGATTGTTTTGATTCACATCTCAGGATGATGCACAAACCTTTGGGAAACACTGAAGTGTCACCCATATTTTTGCTCTCTTATCAGATGATTCTGTCTTCATGGTGAAACTAGACCGTTTCCCCTTTTTTTTTCCCCATGAAGACTGTCATTCACTGAGATTATGCTTTAAACTTAACCAAGTGGATACAAGATAGAATTTAAACTACATCTCATATGTCAGCAGACAGTATATCATGTACAAGCAGCAGAGCCAATACAAAGCTCACTTTCCCCCCCTTCCTAAATGATGAAAAGCGCTTCAAGCGGTCTAAAGTGTGTCCAGAAACTATTAGCCAACGCTCCTCAAAACTACTGCAAGCAAATAGAGCAAGTTGGGTTTTTTTTAATTGCTTTGTGCTGTTTCACAACCCATTTTCTTTTTCAATGAGGCTGGGGAAGAGCTATAACTACAGTGGTAGAATGCCTCCCCTTCTGTGTTTAGCATCTCAAGTTAGAAGGATCCAAAAGACTACTGCTTGTGATCTTGGGAGAAATGCTACCACTGCTGGGTTAGATGGACTAATGGTCTTACCTTGTACAGGCAGCTTTCTGTCATCATATATACTAACTGAGAACTCAGCTGATCGAGCACCTATTAGTTTGGAAGAAAAAAAGAAACACCCAAAATGTTTCAACATATTTTGAGGGGCTCCCTAAGAAAGAATGCAAAAGTATTTACTTACTTATACTTGATTACGGTCAGAATAAAGGCAGGAGTACTGTAAATTACTCTAGTAATGAAAGTCAAGGAGCACAGTGAAAAAATGGGACTACAATTAAATGTAAAAAAGACTAAACTAATGACAACGGGTACAGCTATCAGCCTCAGAACTGACAATGAAGACACTGAAGTGGTGGATAGCTTCTGCCTTTTACGATCGGCCATCAGCAGTAAAGGATCCAGCAGTCAAGAAATACGCTGCAGACTAGCACTTGGTAGGATTGCAATGAAGGCCTTGGAAAGGATATTTAGATGCTGTGACATGCCTACACCTACAAAGATTAGAATAGTTTGGACCATGGTTTTCCCCATGATGCTCTATGGATGTGAAAACTGGACTTAGAAAAAGCATTGATACTTTTGAACTTTGGTGCTGGAGAAGGCTTTTGAGGATACCATGGACAGCCAGTAAAACAAACACATGGATCATAGAACAAATCAACCCAGAACTTTCACTCAAGGCACAAATGACCAGGCTCAAACTATCATACTTCAGACACATTATGCAAAGGCCCAGCTCCCTTAAGAAGTCTATAATGCTGGGGAAAGTTGAAGGAAAGAGAAGAAGAGGACCACCAGCAGCAAGGTGGATGGACTCAATTACGACAGCAATGAATGCACCACTGAGAGACCTTAAAGGCCACGTTGAAGACAGATCATCCTGGAGAGAATCTATCTATGTGATTGCTATGTGACAGCACTTGATCAATCAATCAATCAATCAATCACTGTAAATTAAAAGAAAGACGTTTTTTTAAAAAAAAACACACACATTCTGAATGCTTTCAGGACCTGTATATGAGCTTCCAGGATCTTACAGAATACTGAGGACATAGAGATAAAATGCTGTAATTCATCTCAGCATCTAGAGAGCAGGAACACTAGCTTCTCTCTTGTGGAGGGGAGGAGGGGAACATGCTGCTGCCCAGGCTAAAATCCTGGATTTTTCCATTGTTATATATCAGCAGCTCTCACATCTGCCTCCATGGGAGTAGAGTCTAAAGATCCCAGAAGTCCAGCAGGCTTTGTAAGTCTACAAAATAAGTCTATGGTTGAAATTAGTTGAGGGTGTCAATTGGGGGAGAAAGCAGAAACAGAAAGCAGGGAGAGGGAACAGATAGTGGGAAATAACCTGCTCAGGCCCCCAACAGCTTACAGTAAGACTCCTAAAGGGGAGGATTAGGGTTGGAGGGATGCATTCTGTGAGGTTAAAAAACTCCCCTCCCTGGACTAGGCAGAGATGTTTCAGTCTGAATAGCAGAGGGCAGATAATATATCTTTTCCTTTTCCCACTCCAGACACACATTCATACATGGAGCCAAATGTTCAGGTTCAAGGCTGGCCCTCTTGTACTATGTAAGCCAGCAGAGAGAGGAAGACCTCTGAAGAGGTGAGGAGGTATCATTTTCCTTTCCAGCCTCCTGAAATCCTGCCCCTCCCTACCTCTCTGCCCACGTGAGGCTTGAACAGTGCTACAAGGGCCACGATCCATCACAGAGGTATGTCAAGTCCATTGTAATCAATGGACTTCACTGTGTGTAGGGTTGTAGCCATATTCAAGACAGTAAAGTTCCCTTAAAAAATTCAAGCTCAGCACTTTAGAAACTGTTTTCAAAATCTGGAGCTCCTTTAACATGCAGAACACTTTTTAAACATATAACATTTTTTAAAGATCTTGAAACATATTTCAAAATGTAACATAATGCAGGTAGAAGAGACTGCACAAGATATACTTTATTCATTGAGAGAAGTTGCTTTAGGACCATGTGTGCTTTTTAAAAACTCCTATACAAAAAAAAAAAAGATATATCACAGTGATTCTACTGAGAGAGCAATATTGGGATACCATATGTACAAACATCATACCATTTCAAACAGACAAGGCTCATTGCAAAAAGAAATAAAAACTTTTTTTCTCCCCCTGCCTTTGATTTCTTTCAGAAGGATGAAATGAAAGGGACAGTGATACATATTTTAAGCCCTGTGAATTCACAATGGGGCTTTAGAATAAAGAGGTAAAAACCCTTTGAACTAAACAAAGGTCCATCACAGTGCACTTCTTTTGCACAACCACCTTATAAAGGAAATTATACTGGATGGAGGGACCAGCTGGCTTTTGCCATTGCACCTCTCCTGCCACAACACAGCGGCATCATTTCCAGCCGCTATCAATCCACTGTATGCCATGTCATTGACTCCTCTTGGTCCTGATCTCTTATCTCATAGAGATTTCTTTTCTAGTCAAATGCCCTGTGAAAGTATCCATTCCTGGCCTTGCAGCTGAGTATCTCTTTGTACTCACCCAAAGCCTGTAGCCTAGCGAGCTGCATTAAGTTGATTAAAGTGGTACTATAGACAGTTACTTAGGCTCTTACTCTGCCCTTAGATTAAAGACAAGACAGCATCCTCCTTTCAAGAGTTTTTTCCCTCTCCCTCTTGCAAAACTGCAACTTTCAAAAGGGTCACTAAAAGACAAAGGCTCTTATGAACCGAAGAAGGAAAAAAGGCTTTTATGACAAATGATTTCTAATTTCCCCTTTGTTCCAAAGAGGCAGCAGTTATGCTGCCAGAAACATAACAAGCCATCAGTAGGCCTTGATGGAAAGCTTCTACCAAAGGCTCCTAGAAAAGAGCTCCCGACAAGTACCAATCATTTCCCCTACCACAACCAAAAAAATTACCGCTCTGAAGAGAAACGCTTACTCCATCAGCCTTAAATCTGAAAGGAAAACTAAGAGAGAGGTAAGTATTTCATGCAATGTAGAACATCAGCCTATGAAGGAGACAAAGAGAAATTATTTTCATTTTGTTTGTGGTAGGTTGTTAGGAAGGGGGCTCCCCCCACCCCGTGTGTCTGAGATGTTGTACTTTTATCCAAAACATGCTATTAGTTCAGAGATCTCATTTACATCTCCAAATAAGTGCAAGATGCATAATACGTAATTATTAAATGAGATGTATTCAAGCCAACCAAGATAACAAAGGTGGCATTTGCCTTGGAACCCCTATGAGCAAACAGCAACACTTTAGTCATATACTGGATTGCCTCAGACAACTATTTCTTCCCTCATGATTTGTGTTGTGCATGTAACCAATGTGCAAAGCTGAACAACAGTAGCATTGACATAGTAAGGAATTTTTTTACCAACCTCTGCAGCCAATCCACAATTATGAAAACCAGCAGTGGAGTAATTTTCTCTCTAGCATGTCACTAGACACTTCATACAAGCATTTTCCCACTGCTGTGAAGAAGCACAGGGTGAATGATCACCCTCCACCTGGAGATCAAAGAGCTGCACAATTGATGTGAATAAATATTATTTTCTTGTACAGACCACATTCTACAGTCCTCATATCACACACAAAAAATGGAGATTTTCACAGTTGGCATCTAAAAAGCAGCATTACTAGGAGGAGAACATTCTTGTTTGGGGTTTGAAATATTCAGGTGAGGTAGATAAGATCAGTTCACATACACACATGGCAACTTGAGTCCAGTGGACACAATCACAATGCATTACCTCTGTGCGAGGGGAAAACAGAGGGCTTACTCTGTGGGTTAGACACTCTGTGGCTTAACTCCAGCACACGATACACCACTGGTCATGCAATGGAAATACATGATCTGCTAGGTGAATGCCATGTATTTGTAGTTTACTGCCAATCATGTGACATTGCAACCAGTATCAACTGGAACTAAAATATACCTGCTTTGAGAGATTATCCTGGAAACAATGATAGAGGAGTTCAGGCTACTGTCCTGACTGCAGTAACACAAAATTTATTGTTTTGCACTGCCTAATTCCCTGTGTAATAGGAAGCTTTAGAGAAGCTGTTTATAGGCACCATTTTCTTTAAAGGAGACAGCACTGGTGTCATACGGTGTTTTTATAATATCTATTTACAATACATAAGTTGTACACCGCCACTGGTGATGAACAATACAGCTCTCATCTCCACCAGCACATTCATGCCATCATGCCATCCTGCTTAATTCAAGTATGAATTATTATTCATTTCTTCATTATTAGCTTTATTAAAAAGCAATTCAGTTTTGCATCACAACTATCCAACTCCCGCTTCCCTCCTCCAAGTAGAGTCAAGAATGTGCAGCCGTCAAGCAGATCCATCTTTAATGAGTTGCCCATATAAGGTGTACTGTATGTTGATCTCTTCATTGACCACCCATCCTGATAACAAAGGTCTGTAACTTAGCTCCCACCAAGAGGCTAAGATCTTATCTGCTTTAGCTCTTGTGCAGAAATGTTCATATGTTCATATCACCCTGTTTTCAATTTTTTTTAAAGTGGGGGACCTTCTTACTTGGTGTGCCTTCCCCTTTCAAAAAAAGAATATAAGAGGAACCCTACTGGATCAGCCCAAAAGTCAAGTCCTGCATCCTGTTTCTTTCCTCACAGTGGCCAATCAGATGCCTCTAGGAAGTTCACAAGCAGGAAGTGCAGGCAGCACGTCTCCGTTCTTAGAATAGGCTTAGAAATCTGTTCTTCTCTGCTCCAGAGCTGCATCACAGAAATCTCCTGATAAAAAACATTACTAGCATTATCCTCCCATAGCAAAGCTATGATCAAGGCAACCCAGCCCCATAACTTATGGGAAGATATGTTAAACTTATAGTTGTGGATCAGGGCTTACACAAGAGCAGATTAAAGGGGGGAAACATCTGCTTTTATGTTCCAGTAATTGCAGCTTTGGGGGGCAATTTGGATCAGGCAGGGATGACTCAAGACATTCTGCTGCCAGAGGTAAAAGAACATACAATGCCCCCCATCAATGAACTGCATGCTCCAGCCAAGTGAGGAAGGGTTGTGGCAGTGGACAGCGGGGTGGTGCATGTGGTGACAGGGACCTGACACTGGCTACCCCCTGCACTCCTCCCCACACTTGTGCTTGAGGTGAACCACTTCACCCTGCCTCATGGAAGGTCACCCTGAGATCAGTGTGGGAGAGTGTTGGACCCCCTTTCCCTGCAAAGATGTGGGAGTCACCGGTCTCCCACATCTTTTCTATGTAGAATAAATTGCTTCAGCAGATGAACTCTATGGGCAGTTCCAGATGAGCTCTTTGTAGCATCGTCCTACCATGGCTTTTTTGCTTTGAGTTGCAAGAGAAATTACATCACCACGACCTTGCCAGTGTGTACGTAAAAAGATGGAACATAAAAAGATTGAACAGTAACATTAAAAACAGTCCACACGTGTCACCATTGTTGTTTTCAGAAGAGTCAGGAAAACTCAATCAGTGTGATTATTTAAGTGCTGGGAAAGTACAAGCTGACAATGCATGGATGATAATATTGTGGTGGTGCTGGGCTACTTATATGGTTCCCCGGCGCATAAAGAGTGAGTGAAGAAAGCATGACAATCCTGGACTAAAAACCCCATCTGGAAATGGCCTAAGTGAACTACTATATTCCCTCTCTTTTTTCCAGTTCATGTATCCAAATTTACCAAATACTGACCTAACCAAGAGGATGCCAGATCTCCCAATTCAGTATCTTCCAGCGTGACTTGTCTCCTGGCAATCCCTAGTCTTAGTTGCATCTGGAAGTCACTACTGGAATTCCAAGAATGCTTTAGGCTGTGCTAGAGATGCATCAGTGCTAGAGAATTTTTATCATACATCTGCACATGCACTGCAGGCAGGGCGGGTATGGTATCAGTGCAGGAGGAAACAACCAGGATTGTTGATCACCTAGGGTTTCCTCATACTAATTAATTCCCGGATAAGTAGGCACAATTTGTTGTGCCATAATTTCTTGCATTTGCCCACAATGCAACTGCAAAATGGTGCATGCTTGAGAGTCACTGCACCAAGGTGACATTCAGCAAACTCTGTTTTCCACACACCCCCACTGCATCTGCCACTCGCAGGCATCTGGGCACAAGGACCAGACATGTAGAAAACACACCTCCGTACTTTGCATTTCACACTTCCTTGCGTTGATGCCTTTTCTGACCCTGCCTAACTGGTACACACACATTTTAGTGTCTTGGGTTCCTCTACTTTATTTTAGTCCGAGAAGTAAATGTGATGATACGTACATGTGTGTAATGTAGCACAAAGGTATGCTTACTGAGGCATACATTCAGGATGTGTCAGTTTTAAAGCGCCACACACACACACACACACACACACACAACACATACAGAACAAATCTGCTTCATTCCAATCCTAGACCGATATTACATGCTATACAACTGTTATTTAAATCAAGACACAACCCAATAATTACTCAAATACATAGATTTTTACTTCCTATTGCACCCTAGGTTTCTTCCAGACCATAATATTCAGTAATCTACCATTAAAATATGTATATACATCTGCAGACATTTCTGCACTGAAGCCCTAAGATACTAAAACCTTTGTTTCCCTCTGTCTTGAGCATTAAAAAACAAACAGCCATCATCATCACAGAGAAATTGGCATGAGTAAACCACAAGCACCAGGATTATGCAGGATACTAATGTACAATTAACACAGTCATGTAAATATGGTCCTTAAAAAAAAAAAAAAAGGCAAGCAGCCTTCCATTTCTACCAGTGAAATGGCTACAAATGGGCTGCCATTAACTTTTGTAACTTGAGTAGGTGCCTGCAAAGGGCCAGGTGGTGTTTATGCAGATGAATGAGCATGTTACAATGTGTTCTTCCTTTTGGATAAAACATTAGTGTATCAGATGTGACAAATCAGATGTTCATCTTCCGCACTCCTGCATTATTTTACATTGAGAATTAGATAATGTGCTGGCTTGGCTTTTCGCTGAGGCTTTTCCTCCTCCTTTCTTTTTTCTTGAGGTTAAGTTTATATATAAAGTTCTCCTGACACTCTGCATAATCATTGCTGCAAAGTAGATGACAAGCGGGCTAGGTACTATAGTGAACCTAACACCTACAGGTACCATGCCTTTTGTACTCCAGTTAACACCCAGCCTTGCAATTTAGCAACAGAAATCCTGTCATGATACCATCAGTGGAGATAATTAAAAAGCAGCCATGTTTTTTGCTTACTAAATTACCAGGCATTGGCAATGCTAATCCCTTCAGCAGATGAATCCACGATCAACATTTGTCAAGCATCAGAATGCTTTGTAGCAACTCCACGAGAGTATCACCATTCCCAAGCCATTGGCACCTCTAATCCTGTGTATCGTGCAAGGAACCATTAACCCAACACAAACGAGATATAAAGATTCTGCACTATTTGCTGAAGAGCAACCTTTATATACGACATGGTGTCTGCCATAAGAAAAGCTGGCCTGTGAAACTCAGTTGTGTGAGAATTAGTTTTGGGCTAGACCTTTTGGAAAAAGAGATTAATTCAAAAATAGCCAGCCTTGTGTGTGCAGGACACTGTGCTAAGCAAAGTAAGAACTGAACATATGAACTAGCCTTAAACTGAGTCAGACTATTGGTCCGTCTAGCTCAATATTGAGCACGTTCTCACAACTGGTGAGAAAATGCTGAGTGCGTGTGTGCACGCCGAGTGCGTTTGCATGTGCGTGCACACCCTGCACTTCCAGCCAAAGAGGGAACCGGGCAGTAAGGAGGTTTGCCGCCGCCCCGACAGAGCCTTTACTAATGGAGCATCAGCGGGGGAGGGAGCGGAGGGAGGGGTAACTGCACCCTCCGCCCTTAAAGTTATCGCCCCTCCCCCCCACCTTCAAGCCTCCAAACCGCCCAGTGTTCAGACCTGTTCGGAAGTTCATAAAAGAGCCTCCGAACAAGTTCGTGCACATCCCTACTCTTAACCCTGTTTAAGAGGCTGGCATGAAAGTTCATGAAGTATTGCCACTGTTATCCTTGCTCTGGTTAAAAAAAAAAACTGTTTAGCTTACTGCAAAGCATTCTACATGGGACTGCATACAAAGACTGCTCGGGAATTTCCATTTATTCAGAATACAGCTGCTAGACTTTGGGCTGGGACTAGCCATGTGGCATACACCTCACTGGCTACTGGTTTGAATACAATGTAAAGTGCTGGCTTTAATGTTTAAATGGAACAGGATCCAGGTATCTAATGGGACCTAGGTACTTGGCCAGTGTTCCCTCTAAGATGTGCACATGTGCATGCACTCACACATTTTTTGATGTCCGCTCAGTTAATTTTAGATCCCGCTCAGGTTGGATCAGGAAGGCCCCACTTGGAATGCAGGTGCATGCACACCACTTTGATACTGCCACCAAGAACAAACTCATTCCACACACAGATGAAAAAAATTAGAGAGAACACTGTACTTGACTATTATGATCATCTGCTGAGAGCCTTGTCAGGATGAGCTCACCTTTTCAGGGCATTTTCAGTTGTGGCACCCCATTTTTGGAATGTTCTCCGCAGGTCAGGCTCTCCTGGCACTGAATCTGATGCCTTTCTAGAGCCACATGAAGACTTTTTTGTATTGTCTTATCACCATTTTTGTCTGTTATGATTTAATGTGTTATGTGTTTTTATTGTATGTTTTAATCCTGTGTTATGAGCCACCCAGAGAACAATTTGTTATTGGGCAGCTAACAAATAAAGTGGTTGTTATTTTAAAAATCTGCCCAAATCTTTCCAGGCTTTTATACTTCTAGCTCTTATTTTAATGCTGCTAAAATTTGTTGGAGCTAGGACCCTGGCAGCATCAGCTCTCAGCTGCCGTGTCTCATAGTGACCACTGGTTGGGGGGGCGGTGTTAGGGTCATGAGTAAAAGTGCTGGACTCCTCCCTTCTTTGTTCTTCCAGTGTTAGTCTGCATTTTGTCTCTGGTGTCTCTCTTCAGCCATGAGCTACAGCTGAAGTTAAGCTGCAGGCTTTTCACATTTGTTTCTAACCTTTTCTTTAAATAAATCCTCATAGTTCTTCAATACTAAAGAACTGTCTCAAGACCTCTTGCTTTGCTGGTTTCTCTCCGAACTACTTTTGCTTTGCTATTTGGGGACTGAACTGCCATTCTTCCCCTTCAAAATTGTACGGCTCTGCTTTCGCATTTGTCTAGTTTTTGTCAATATTGGATGCTTTAATTTTTTAACTTTAGTAAGCCAGACTGTGAGCTGAAGGACTAGGTAGGAGCTGAAGGACTAGGTAATACATCTGAAAAATAAAATAAAATAAAAATGTTCCACACTTGAGCACGTTCCCTCTGAAAATACCTAAGATGCAGCCCCAGCACCGCCTCAACCATGAAAACCAGGGGATTTGAAAGTTCAGTCCGACCAGCACAAAGTTAAAGAGAGTGCAAGGTCTAAACAACTGAATCCTGCTCTCCACCACCCCAAAAGCCAATTCTGCCCCAAGATAACTAATTCATCTCATCACTTTTATATAATGTGTTCTCAAAGCACATGCACACAGAAGTAATGTAGATGGGAAGAAAGGTACAAGTGAATTGTGTCAAACTGCCTGCTCCAATTCTGGACTTGGTTCTACAAATTCTCCTAGATGAGCTGAAATTTAGGAGTGGGATGCAGGGAAAAGTGAACTTGAAGAATAATAAAGCAAAAGAATGGATGCGATTCACTCCTCATCAGCCACATCTACATGAAATGACTAAAAATATTGGCATGAGTAAATAATTTGTGCACTATATAGAAAGACTTAATTTTCTTGCCTTCCTGGAAAAGAGTTGGATGTGTCTCCTTCAATGACCCAAATCAGCTCAGGGCAGAAGCAGCCCATCCATGAAGTGGAATGAGTCATACACCTCAGGAGGCAGATAATCTGCCCCGCTTCTCCCCCCCCCCACTTACTAGATTGGAAAAGGAGGAAGGGGGTGGAGAGGGAGAGGAAGTTGAGGAGAGGATAGTGGTGGGGAGGTGCTCTAGCCCACTGCTCTCTTCTCCTCCACTTCCTCTTTCACTTCATCTTAGTCCTTTTCAAATCCATCATGGATATTGTTACAAGGCATGGCCATTTTTTCTCCAGTATTGTAGCAAGAAAAGCTTGTTATGCCGATATTTCTGATATCAGTCTAATGAAACAATTTTATTAGAATTGTTTCCAGTGGAAAATGCCCCAACGGGGCTTGCATCGCCTCAGATCAGTTTATCGGGCTGGTGTGATACACAACCCTAACATGTGCTCAGGTGTCTGTAGAGATGGGCATCTTTTTGTATGAATGATTATACATGCATTCATTATTAAAAGTGAATCTGGGTGCAGGTATCCTCAAAGGCAGGGTACAGAGAGGAAGTATACTACTGCATGTGAGTTGACCATAATGTGTGAAAAACTGCATGTGTGTACAGATCTGTACATGTGTGCACTGTACACAGATTGTCTGTGCACTGAACAGAACTGAATAGGGCTAGATTGCTGTATGCTGAATAAAACATGTGAATAAGGGTGCAATATTTGTCATGCGTAGGAAAGGTATCAGAGAAAAGCAGCTATCTTTTTTTCCCCCTAGGATCCCCTCCCCGCCATGATGGAAGCTACTTGTGCCCAGGCTATGCTGCTCTTGCACTATTATTTTATTTTATTTTTATTACTACTACTACTACTACTACTACATTTATATCCTGCTCTTCGTCCAAGGAGACCAGAGCAGTGTACTACATACTTAAGTTTCTCTTTCACAACAACCCTGTGAAGTAGGCTAGGCGGAGAGAGAAGTGACTGGCCCAGAGTCACCCAGCTAGTATTATGGCTGAATGGGGATTTGAACTCGGGTCTCCCGGGTCCTAGTCCAGCACTCTAACCACTACACCATGCTGGCTCTCTAGTCACCGTCACTGTCTAGCCAAGCGGGGGGAAGGAAGAGAGTGTCAGCCAATCCACCCCATCTAGAAACTGGAGTGCTGAGACAGGTGACCCCAAACTGACCCTGATTAACCAGCTGTAAGATACAGTTCTGTGTATTTACATCCTTGCACATCAGGGCTGAGCTAGGCCCTCCTTGCTGTGAATTGGGTAGTAATATGCACAAAAGTGCACACAAACCTGTGGATCAGGGCACGTGTGTAAATTTCTTCTGAACAGATGTTTAAGGAGCTTGATCTATCAAATGACACGGTGGCTCTTAAACCATGCATAGAATCTCGTTGGGGGGAGTTCTTTTATGTATGCATTTGTTCATTTACAGCACTTTAAGGATCTTCCTGTTTTTCTGTACTCAGATTGGGGTTTTCAGTTTACCGAGATTAAAATCTGGAGAGAGTTCAGTGACGTTTATGCAGTGGGGAGGAGGGAAGAGGTAATGAAACAGGCATCACATTATCTTCCTATGATTGGAGAAAAAGAAACACACCCTGGGTATCAGGCCTTCAATAAGACAGCCTTGGATTTGGCATAGCATGGCAGGTCTCAGCATGTATAACTATGATTTCTGCTAACTGGTCACAGCCTCCCATTTTCACACCCTTTTTGCACTAAATGATTAGAACTGGTCGGTGTCCCTAGGACGTCATTATTTAAAATACTAATAAGGCAGATGGCAACAGAAAGGAATATCAACCCGATATTCTTTCTTTTCTTTTTTTGCTCCCCCCATTGTTTATGTTTCACCAAGCTCCTGCGAATATACGCCATTCACTTTTTTAAAAATACAATTAAAAATGCGTAAAATGTTTAACTGCTGAGGTATGATCTCAACCAGCAGCACAGCTGGCGAGGTGCTTCTGATCTGAACAATCACAAGTGTCCTGTCATAATTACCTGAAAGTCTTGAATATCTATCCCTCTCCATCGAAAGTGGAATAGATCCTGCTCATCCAAACTGGTAAAAAGCTGTTTGCAAAAGGGAGCGATGAGGAGTGAGCGAGACACCAAGCCTCGCTAATAAATAGTTCTCAGAAATATCAGCTCTCAATTTACTACTTGTACACAATGGGCCAGTTGGAACTTGTAGGGTGATCCAATTTGCCACCGCTCTTGTTTGGAGTCTTTGTGAAGCTGCACTGTGAGCACAGCAGGAGCCGCTTGCTTCTCTCCCCTGAGTCAATCAGTAGGGTTTTGTTTCCCGCTGGTCAAAAAATATCAGGTGGCTCCGAGTGTCTAATTATCAGTGAAAAATTAAATTCAGGACAAGAACCTGACCAAGAGTTGCCCCCACCACCACCTCTCTTTCTCTGGTGTGATTGAGAGGACCAAGTTATTTTGTTACCAAAATGTATTCAACCCATGCATAGGGGAGGAAGAAAGGGATATAAACCTGCTCTCTCCAAAAGGATAATTGATTTTTACACTCTGCAAATTTCCTCTTCTGTTTTATTGACAGGGTAAGGTGCACAGTTCTAATTACCAAGGACTACCTCAAAAATTAGCAAATGATCAGGGAGTTTCTAATTAAGAATTGTTAAGCCAAGCTTAGCTCAACATTGTTCTATAATTTACCAACCTTGGGGAGTCTCCTTTCCCAACATATACGGTTTTTTAAAAGTCATCAGACTTCTGGCCTTGATTGTTATGTTGAAAGGAAGACAAATATGCTAAAATGTGCTCCAAACATATGGGAATGGGGCAAATTGGATGAAGCTACATAGGAAACTGCCATATACTGAGTCAGACCACTGATCCATCTAGCTGAGTATTGTCTATACTGACTGCAGAGGCTCTCCAGGGTTTCAGGCAGGAGTCTTTCTCAGCCCTACCTAGAGATCCCAGGGACTGAACTGGGAATCTTCTGCATGCAAAGCAGATGACCTACCACCACAGCCCACCCCCAGGAAGGCCTAAGATTGCAATTGTAAGTATACTCAGTAGACAGTAAGCCTCACTAACATCAGCAGGATGTGCTTGCCAAATTTGCAGCTCCTGCATATTGCAGATGGCTAGGTACTTTTTTAAAAAATGAGCTGCCTGGGCTTAAAAAACAGAGAGCTTGTCAAGTCAGTCATATACAACCAATATATTACATATGGGTAGCACCTGAAGTGAAAAGTTAAAATTACAAATTTACAGACTGCGAATTATCTGTCCCGATTACTGTGATAAGCATCTTCATGATTTGCTTATTTAGATCCTCACCGTCTTTCAAAGAGCTTAAGGCAATGTAAAGTAAAGGTAATGTGTGCCATCTGATTTTGACTCTTGGTACCCACAGAGCCCTGTGGTTGTCTTTGGTAGAATACAGGAGGGGTTTACCGTTGCCTCCTCCCACGCAGTATGAGATGATGCCTTTCAGCATCTTCCTATATCACTGCTGCCCAATATAGTACCAGTGGGGATTTGAACCGGCAACCTTCGGCTTGTTAGTCACGCATTTCCCGCTGCACCACTTAAGGTGACTAAGGCAATGTACACTTGCCTTTACAGGAGCCAACACACATCCCAATCCTAACGATAGCTCTTTCCAGCATAGCAGAGTTTAGGGTAGAGTCATAACCATGCCATGAACATTGTAATGAGGACATACATTTATCCCATTATAATGAGGAAGTAAATTTAGGATACATTTGCTTGAGGATGTTAGTGCACATATTTTCCCCTGTACCCATACGGGGTGTCCCAACCTTGTAAGATTTGCTGGAGCCAATCAGAAGAAATCTTAGAAGCAATATTCGGAGCTGTGGAGCGAGTAGCCCAGTTTCGTGAGAATAGCCTCATCATTTACAGAGAGGCAAGTGCTGTTCAGTGCCCTTGCTGCTGGCTGTTTGTTAGCCCCGCCTCTACACCAGGACTGGAATACGAGTAACTAAAGCACCATTCAAAAGCTGGCCTGGATCAAGGAATGGATTAACCAAAAGCACCACAGGGGGCATTGCTACAATTGGACAAGGAGCTCTGGGGGTAGTGGGGGGGGTGGTTACAAATGTCCCTGGGGTGCTGAAGGAGGATGCTCACCAGCTGAGCAACAGCTTGCTCTTTGCTCTCCCCCTCACGTCTCTCTGAAGAAGCAGGGGGGGCAGGGGCCCATCTTCACATTTTGTTCCAGGGCCCACTCCAACCTTGCTATGCCCCTGATGACACAGATGCAACATAAGTAACATGGAGGGAAGCAAGCAATGACTCCAGTGCCAAAGGCACTAAAGTATATTACAAGGTCTCACCTGCATAAGCAGTCTTAGAGATTAGAAGCATTCCCAGAAATTCTACTTGTCTGTTAGCACAGACAGGGATTTGCAATCCATTTCCCAATACCTGCTGTGAAGTAGCAGCTTCAGTATAGATTCCCACAAAGCCTCTAGCCTTTACTTCCTCCCTCAAACCTGTTACACTGAACAGGATTCAGATCAAGCCAACTCCTCCCAAGAACAGCCACCCAATATGATGTGCTTGCTTAATAAGCACAAAAAAACCCAAAACCCCACGTTAGAATGAAAGTGGTTTGTTATGGATGCATTTTGATGCTGCTTCTGCTTCTAGACGTAACAGCTAGAGCACCCCAAGGTAGCTTTATATGCTATTTAGGGTTGCACTGCGCGATTTATATCATAAATTATTAAATGACTTAATGGACAATGCATTAGAAAGAAAACAGGCAAATTACAGAATAATTTAACTGTTGCAAAGAAACAGAGCAACACGCAGGACATAAAACACTCTATTTTGACACAGAATGCCCGAAGCTAAAGCAATTAAGGCTGCAAAATATTGCTGGCTGACATGACGTGTATGTAGATTTGTCATTCATTGGCAAGGCTTGGTAACAATCTCAGGTTACGTGCACAATAAAACAATCCATGTGGTAGAAAATGCTTTTTGCTGGGAGTGCTCTAAAGATGGTGGTTATGTATCATTTAGGCACATCACCATTTAACAGCTACTGTTTGTTGATGACAAAAGAGACTTCTTCAAGGCAAACATCTCAAAGCCAGTCCCTTTAGATGCTGCTTGCTGCTGTTTTGTGCTTTCCAGATCATGAAGTAAATACTCTTCTATTCCTAACAGCTGCATTTAGAGCAGCATCTGAACTCTACAAAGCAAAGCCCATCCAGCTAGCTTAAAATCAAACTTCCTGTATTGCTCCCATAGGAATAGGCACAACCAGGATGGTAAACAGAACCCACCACAGGCCGAATCTGTCCCAGATTAATCTAGCCAATGGTAGAGCATCCCATACCAAGTTACAAGTCACCTTAAGTGGTGCAGTAGGGAAATGCTTGACTAACAAGCAGAAGGTTGCTGGTTTGAATCCCTGCTGCTACTATATCGGGCAGCAGTGATATAGGAAGATGCTGAAAGGCATCATCATACTGCGCGGGAGGAGGCAATGGTAATCCTGTATTCTACCAAAGACAACCACAGGGCTCTGTGGGCGCCAGGAGTCGAAATCGACTTGATGGCACACTTTAAAGGTTTTGCCCACATTTTCACCTGTAGGGTGAAGAAGATATTTTTGAAAAGTAATATGTTGCCTATTTCTACATGTTAATGCCACATATTTCTGAAGCATGTTCAGCCATGTCAGACACGTCTTCCATGAATGTGAAGCCCTTCCTGTTGGGTTGCAGCAACTTTATTATGGCGCCCGAGCATCTGCAAAGGGGTCAGACGGTGCAGAAATACACAATTCTGGGCACTGATCTGAAGAGCAGAGCATCTTCTTCCAGAATGCAGAAGCTGGAAAACCCTGGGCTGGGCAGGAAGGAAAACATCCCTACACACCAATGGTACACCTTTGGAAGAAAGAACAAACTTCAAAAATAGGAGGTCAGTCTGTGCTAAATCAAACTAAGGATCCATCAAGTCCAGTGCAGACAGTGTCTCTAAAATACCAGGCTTTTCCTAATGTGCAGTTTTACACAAAATGTGCATTGCTAAGCCAGTGTTGTGCAATAGTAATAGGAGTTTTGTGTTGTTCTGAATCAACAGTCAAATGAAGAAAGAAGATGTTAAAAAAATAAATTCATTTTCCTATTCAACAAATATGTTGCAGTACAGATAATCTTTTTGTTCTTGTACTACTGTAGTCCTCAAAATGATGTGGCTTTTCTCTTGGGGTTGAGCTTCTGCTGGCCTCATTCTCAGAAGTGTGAAGTTCAAACTCTAAAAATTGCCCTTTAAAATTAACTCCGGGGAAGAGAATAAGGGTATTCACATGCACAGGCTAACCCAGGCTAGTGCAGTTCATCCGGGGTTAGCCTGCCCGTGTGACGCGCCAGCAGCAGTCACTTGCAGCGGCACCCCCATGCCAAGCTCCACTCTTGAACCTGGCGTTTAGCCAAGGTTGAGAGAACCACAGATTTGCTTTATCTCGGCCAGCAGTCATCTGAGCCATTGCCACTGAGTTAAGAGAGCACTCCTCCAGTGAGGGCTGTGGGATTACACAGAAGTCAATGAATCATGATTCAGTTCAATGGGCTTCCTTTTAAGTAGTGACTGTTCTCTCTCCCTGCCCTTTGCCTTGTAGTATTTATTATTTATTTATCTAACATATTTCTGTTTACTGCCCCAAACATAAGTCTCTGGGCGGTTTACAGCAAAACAATAAAAACAAGAAGTGAAAAGGTTAAAACAAATTCAACAATTTAAAATTTTAAATGTTAAAAGTATTAAATAATCATCCAACAATTAAAACAGAATCTAATTTAAAGCCTGGGTGAACACATCTTTTTATTATTTATTACATTTGTAAAATGCCCATCCAGAGACTCTGGGCGGTGTACAAGTGTCTCTTGAGACTGCCTTTTTAAAAGTTGTAAGAGATAGGGAGACTCTTAAGCAAGTGAGATTGCACAGAAGTAAATGATTTAGTTCAATGGGATTCCTCTTCAGTAAAAAGTGCATGAGAAAGGGTTGGATTCAGAAATCTACTCAGCTGCTCTCCCTTTCTGTGTTGACAAGCTCAAGTTACGTTGGAAGCAAGCAGGGGAGGAAGGAGGTGTGTAGTTTGGGATCTGTGGGGAGGAAAGGAGGGGAAAGCCAAGATTTCTCCCTGCCTGTTTCTCTCCCCACGGTGAGGGGGCCAGAGGCGTAACTAGGGAAAACGGCGCCCGGGGCAAGCACTGAAATGGTGCCCCCCCGCCCCCCCACATGCGACATTATACTTAGGTTTTTCCTCACAAGTGCCCGCCGCCGCCGCCGCCAATTCTCGGGCGGCGCGGAAGGGACCTCTCGTGGGGGAGGGGGCGCCGATGCGCTCCCTTGACTGCTGCAGCGCTGCTGCACTGAGCAGGAAACATTTGTATTAACAATTTTTTAAAAAAAGAAGTTAAAAAGAATTTTTTTGTCATGGCGGCGCCCCCCACGTGACCAGAAAAGATGGCGCCCAGGGCACGTGCCCCCCCTGCCCCCCCTATAGTTACGCCTCTGGATGGGGCGGAGGAAGCAAGAGGAGGTGAGGGCAAAGAACTGCTCATACTGCAAAACGCGACAATGCATAAGATGTAGTGAAGGCTCCCTACAACGGAAAAATACAGCTACTTTCCTGCAGCGCATTTACAACATTGTAGTGCAAAAACGCATCATTAAAATTCAAATCAAGGCATGGGAAATGTGAACAGCACCCTGCTGACAACACAGAGACCCCAGTGTGGAAACACAGGCAATATGGAGGGGCACTGAGTGGATAGGTTGTGCGTCTGAGCATGTAATCTGGAAACCGCCCTGGAGAGCTGCTTCAGTTAAGCCTAGGAGCTACCTAAGGCCTGTCCCTGATCTAATTCTACCTATTATCTAAGGTGCATCACACTCTTCTACTTATTTTTTAAAATACCCTGTTTCAGAAAGGTAAGTCTTGTTGAATTTCAACATACTTACTTCATTGCAGAGAAATTACTTATCTTCTATACGGAATTGTACAGAGAGCAAGTTTAACTGAGAAACAAGAGTTTGATATTTATTTTAAAAGTCAGTGAACCCCCCAAAGAGTGGGGGGGTGTTCGATCTGGAGTTGGACCGAACAGGGAAAGGTTCGGTTCAACCCCGAACTGTCGAACTGTTTGCACATCCCTAATAGCAAATCCCAGCATACATTTGAGGTCTTTTGCTTCCTTAAAAGCTTAAAAGTCGTCAGTTATCATTTGCTTGCCTTTGATTTGTTTTTATTCATTCATTCATTCATTCGATTTTTATACCGCCCTTCTAAAATGGCTTTTAATCTTTTTGTTCTTAGATTATGGCCTAACATTCAGAGGCAATCTTACCCCTGAACTTCAGGGCCAAAGTCCAGACCCTCCACAGCCCCTGGGGGCACCCAAATCCTCTTTGATTTGAATGACTAAAGAATAGTTCAATCCTCTTTAGTCCATCCCAGGTGGTGTGATTACCTGGCCAAGCGTGATGGTGCTTAATTTGCAGGAGAGTGGGGGCTTCCAAAGGCCTTTAGGTCCAGGCTCCAATATTACCTAAGTGCACGTCTGTTAACATTCCTGACTAGGTTTCCCCTTTCTATCCCAGACTAGACCTATCGAAGACCATGTGGCTCTGACAGAGGGGTTGTTAATGAAACTGTTACGGAGTGCTGGCAAAACACTCCATTCGGACATTTGGGCTAACGTGGGGAATCAGTGTGACTATATGGAACAGTTTATTACAGTATCAATTTGTGCAAAGGTTTGGTCTGGAAATGATGAGAAGACAGACATAAGGTACAATCAGATTTATTTAGGGATAATTAGGGTACAGGAAAATAAAAATATTGATTAGGCAAGGTGAGGAAGCAACAAAATCTCAACTAACAGTATTAAGTCTCAAGTAGTAGAGTGAATGGATGCAAAGGAAGAAAATGGGGTAGCAGGAGATATTTGAAGGGAATACTTGCATCTCTTGCTAATGCTGTCGCTTGGACATGGGACTGAATTCATCCCTGAGCCCTCTAGAAACAGGAAGAGACAAGTTAGAACTCCACAGACTTATGTTACTTTTTGCCTATTCTACATTAATGCGAAATGCTGTCAAATTCCGAGTTCTGTGGATTTTTTCTCCCACACTGTGCAGGCTTCCAAATGTCATGAAATGTAAATCTGAGAGCAATGAAGTGTGCATACACACAAGAATGCACAGGTGTGTTGTAACAGCTCTTGCTACACACAAATAAATATGATATTCCACTGTGCAGTTCTAAATTTCCCTTAGCAAAACCCGTGGCCAACAGTGGCCAACCAGTTACTACTAGGAAGCTCACAAGCAAAAAAAGGTGGAGATACCTCTGTCCTATTGCTTGCTTTCCCCAGGCTTCCACAATCAGTGGAATATGGTTTTAGGCAACCATAAACAAACACCACCTTTGGACATAACAACAAATTGCAGGTCCAATGGACCCGTGGGTCCGCACTCCCTGCACTCCTGTCCGCATTTGGACAAAATTGAGAACTGCCTCTCTGTAGTCACCCTGATGGCATAGAGAGGGGAAATTGGCTACCAGGGCTTCCTTTTTTAATGAAGGGAAGCCCCAGCAGCCAACTGTAGCGGGAGTGAGGTAGAAGGTTCCTCCCTCAACTCCCGTTCCATGAGAGTGAAATTGTGATGCCAGCATTTGGATGTAATGCTGGCACCACAGAAATGGAGTTTATGGTGGTGAAACTCCACTCTGAACTGAAGGTTCAGACAGGAATTCGGGGAGGGAAATCGCATGTCCCTTTCTGCCATAAACTCTGGTTGCCCACATTTGGATGCACAGCTATGGAAAATGGAGGTGAAGGGACTTCTGGTTCCCTGTTTCATCTGAATTAGGCCATTGAATCAAGATAACTGTGATCTAGTCTGGACAAAGCCCAGCCTGACCTGGAAATCTGTATTGTTCTTCCAAGGCAGGGAGAGTCAAAGAGCTGCCTGCATAGGGAGAGTCACTGTGGTGCCTAACAACACATCACAGCCCAGGGAACTGTTTGTCCTTGAAGTTTGGGGAGTTGCCACATAGGACCCCAGCACAGCAACATGAATGTTCCTTCCTAGTTCTAGTGCCAGCAGCACCTGCTACAGAGGTGGGTTATTCCTGAACACTCAGCTTATGCTTACCTTTCCTGGCTAACAACTGTTTGCAGACCTATCCTGTATGAATGTTTCTAACTCTTTTTAAAGGCATCAAAGCTTGAAGCTATTACCACCTGTTGATAATGAATTCAAGGCATTGATTGAAACAGGACTTTCTTCTCTCAACCCTGCTAACTGAGCAAAGAGGCATCTTTGCAGCGATTCTCTTATATCAGTAGGGGGAGACCAATCGACCCTATCCAACCCCAGCACAGCATCCCTCCAACAGTTGTTGCTGGTGTCTGCCTGATATTTCTTTTTAGATTGTGAGCTCTTTGGAGACAGGGAACCAATTTTTTTTCCCTTTTTCTGTGTAAACTGCTTTGAGAACTCTTTTGTTGAGAAGTAGTATATAAATATTCATAGTAATAATACTAATAATTTTGAGACTAATGGCGCAGCGGAGAAATGCTTGGCTAACAAGCAGAAGGTTGCGGGTTCGAATCCCTGCTGGTACTATATTGGGCAGCAGTGCTATAGGAAGATGCTGAAAGGCATCATCTCATACTGCATAGGAGGAGGCAATGGTAAACCCCTCCTGTATTCTACCAAAAGAAAACCACAGGGCTCTGTGGGCACCAGGAGTCAAAATCAACTTGACAGAGCACCTTTTAGCTAGGGGTAAAGCAACATTAGGAGAGAGCCTGCAGGAGGCAGGTGGCACTGAGCATCTCCCACCTGGACAGCCCATTTACTCAGGGCCTCCATCCCCCATTATCAGTCAGTTGCATGAGTGAGGCACGTCCAATATAAGCAATATGTACTTGTAGCCTTTGTTGCCTTTTCTGATCTAAGAAGCCCGTTTTCTGCCTTTCTTCATAAGGAAGATATTCTGATTCCATTATCATTCTAGTTGTTCCATTTTGCATCTTTGTCAGCTCTACAATATTATTTTTCAGATGAGGTAACCAGAGATGCATATGTACCCTAGTGCTGCAGTCCTATACAGAGGCTCATTTATTTTAAACCCATTGGGCAGCAGCCAGACTAAATTACTCCTGAGTAGTCCTATTGAAATTAAGCCACCCTGTGGACTATTCCCTGAGTAGTACTACTGAATAACTTCAGTTGCTGCTCATTGATTTTAGTTGGCTTAGGCACACCTAATTCTGCACAGGCCATATTATAACTTTGAGCTATCAGGGTGAGTTTTATCCTGGCTCTTTCTTTGTCCTGCAGGTTCCTGGCACAAAGAACTATAGATTAATTATTATTTTGCTGTCTCGCTACCTTTATAATCAGTGTCACTCTGTCATTAGTTTTGACTAACCTCTATATATAGTTTTGTCCCCATAGTTTTAACTTTTAGCGTCTTCCATTTATTACTCTAAGTGACGGTAAGTAACTGTACAGAGACTTTTATTTTGTGGATCTAGATTGTTTCAACCATTTTGTCTGTTTTCCTGCTGTGCTGGTCAAAGACCAAAATAAAGACTATGCCTGATTAATTATTCTAAAAGGGATTTTTAAAAAAAAAAATACTTCCTTCTCTAAAAATATTGGATCAAATGAGCTTCAGCCTACAGGTCTTTGACCATCATTATGACTAGCAAGTTAAACTCTCTCTGTTTTAGATTGCTGCCTAACTGAACATAAATGAAGCAGCCTTATATGGAGTCAGACCACTGGTCCATCTTGTTCCCTGTTGTCTACACTGACTGCCATAAACTCTCCAGGATCCCAGATAGGTGCCTATGATAATTTAGCAAAGTGGTGATTTGCTTATATTTAACAGAGAGAAAACAACTGCCCCAGCATAGATTTTCAACCCAGCATAGATTTTCTCCATTGGCTGTTGCCCTTGTGTCTCCCTTGTGTGTTGGATTTGTTTTATTTTGTTTTTCGTTTGTGAGCCACTTCAGAACAGGGAATCATCTTCTCATTCTTTTTCTCATTGTTTTTGCTGAATAAACCACTTTGTGGACTTTTTATTGAAAAGCAACATACAAAATATTTTTAATAAGTATCTTTTCCCAGCCCTCCCTGGAGACACCAAGGATTAAACCTGGGTATTTATCTACATATGCGCCTATGCCTCTGACCTACAATCCCTCCTGAGGTAGGGGCTCATATTTCCAGGAGATGATATCATAGGAACTGGACAAAGACAAGGCTACAGGAGGGGAAAAAATCACCAATAACATGAAATTCAGTTCAACTTTTATAGAAGTCCTAGTCTTCTGCTATACAAGATGCTGCAAAAATTATGCCACCTGCTCCTCTCTTCTCATTAAACTGAGAGTCAGGTCATGAGAGTTGGTCTATATAAATAACTGAGTACATGATAATAGTGTTCCTAGACTGTTCCATTTCACATTATACTTGAGAGATCACATAATTGAATGTTCATCATTTTTAAATAATATTTTAAAAAACCTCTCTGCACATAGAAAATTAGATGTCAAGGAGAAGGTTTCTAGTTTAGCTCCCTCCCTGACATGCTAGCTTTCTCCATGATATAAAACATTTGTCAATCTTGCAATGGGTACCGCAGCATCACTGGGAGCTGTTCGCTTTTTGCCACCAAAGAAGATCTGGCAAGTGTACATACTAGGACATCTCTGAAATATACAAGATTCCCTTTGCAGCCAAAACACAAATTCCTATTTGTCTTCCGAGAGATAATTTGTTTCCAAAGCAGTCAAAGTGTGGTTGAGGATGATGGGAGTTGTAGTCCAATAGCATCTGGGGACCTGTGTGTGAGAACCCCTGGTTTAGGGTGAAGCATTTCAGTAGTGTTTGTGCAGGAGAATTTCCCAGTAGAGCTTACCTTATATCTCTTGCGGAGCCACTGTTCATTTCAAGAGACTTTGCACTGGAGAACTACTCAGTACTTTGTGCCCAATATCCTTGCTTTGGGGATGTGGTTCAAATAAAAACCTTCAGTGAATCATAGGGTGGTTTCCTATAATGCACTGCCAAACATGATCTTGCATGCACTTAATTGCAGGAATGTCCCACTAAAATCAGGGACAGTGACAAATGCATGGGTGCATTGGGTGCCAGTTTGCAGCCTCAGTATTCCCTCCATAGTTTTATTCATTTAGCTGCCATTCATTTCTGAATGAGGTCTTCCATATATCACATAAGCATAAATAAGATGTAAAGGGTCATGTGGCAGATCTTTGGAGTGATATTTGTATGTTATCCTTGAGCAGAAAGAGATTTTGTTCACGCCTTTAAAGATTTACTCCAGTAGTAGCTCTCCAATTAATTGGGTTTTAGAATGCAGACAGGATTTGTATTTATGTAGGAAGAAAGTATGTTCTCATTATACTTTTATTCTCATGTTAGATTTATTACTTCTTTCAATTATAATTTATTTTAGTGGCTCAGTCTTATCTAATTCTCCATATTTACATGTCTCATCTAACAAAAATAATAATACATAAATAATACCAGACAACACTTTTGCAGGTTTTCTCTATTTGTATGCTTTAATTCTCCAAACATCTTGGAGTAGAAGCTTAGTGAACTACAAAGGAAATTGCCATGTGATCTTTTCAACATGAAAAATTATCATTTCCATTCCTTCTCTCTCTGCCATCCTCATTCCAGGTTCACAGCATAATAACAGATGCAAAAGAATAGGCTTCAAAATGATTCCTTCTTCTTGACTGTAAAGCTTTTTTTCCCCCATAACAGTATTGTTGGAAAGCTGTGAAGTGGTGCAGATCTCAAACCAGAGACGGCCAGTCAGATTTGGATACCTTAACTCATTGTGCTTCTAGGGCAGCTTATGGAAAGAGGGAAGTGCTCTTGGGTGTCTCGGTAGATTGTCTGCTGTTCTCGGGTGCTGCCAATGCAGCAGGCTGGAAGGAAATTGTGTGGTCAGCATGGTCAGACTCCTGCAAAGGCCCACAGACCTGCACGGGCCACTGAAGAGATATCTCATTTCCCAATGGGAGGGTTCTCACTGAAGCAGACAGAGCAGGGTATGAGAGAGTCTCTTGCCTGGTGCTGACCCCATGTGAATCATTTGGCTAATACAGTTTCTTGCCCAGAACCCAGGACCCTAGAGCTGGCCCTGTTCTAGTCTTCTCCCTGACACACCCAGGCTGAGTCAGAAATTTTTCAGGTAAAACAAGAGGCCAATAGGGTTTCCCCTTGCCCTAAAAATCTCCAGTAGCTGCTCTGGATCCTCCATCCAAGCAACCTGGTAAGAACTGAACCCATTTGTCCTGCACTCTGTTCACCTCATGGACTATCTACTGTGTTAATACAGCCCACTGCCTGCCTTCCAGATTATTCCTTGTCTGCAGCCATATGTTTCCATATGGCACAGCCACTCAGGTAAAACTCTAGCAATGGTAAAGTTCCCTCAGCATCAAGAGTCCAGATACTATTCTGTTCAGGCCTTCATGGAGTTGCCAGCATCTCTGATGTTTTACACAAAGTGGGGTGCTTCTGCACTACAGGTTGAGTATCGCTAATCTGGACATCCGAAATCCGGAATGCTCCAAAGTCTGGAAACCACCACGGCGTTTGCCTGTAGCACCAACTCGTTGCAGCTTAGTTTTCATTACATTTACAGCTACCTGTAGTTATCGTAAATTCAATGCTTATTCATTTTTATACTTTAAATAAAACCTAAAAAAATAAAATAGAGTGTACAGTAACCTTTCGTGTTTAGACTTGGATCCCATGCCCAAGATATCTCATTACAAATATGCAAATATTCCAAAATCTGGAAAAGTCCAAAATCCGGAACACTTCTGGTCCCAAGCAGTTCAGATAAGAGATACTCAACCTGTATAAGCACGCTGAGGGAAAACACATCAATTAGTACAGGAGTGTGCAACCCAAGTTATTTTAATTGTTTCACTCTGTGAATTTTTTAAAATGGTTTTTATTACGTGAAAGTGTTTTGTTTATTTTTAAATTGTAATTTGGATTGTGTACACCACCTAGAGATGTATATATCAGGCACTATATAAATCAGACAGATAGATAGATAGATAGATAGATAGATAGATAGATAGATAGATAGATAGATAGATAGATAGATGTCCTGCTAGACTGGAAACAACCATGACTTAGTGTGCAGGGGCTGAGGTCAACTTTCAGCACATTAATTATTACACTAAATTTATTTTTAAAAACCTAATAAAAGCAAGCGAGCAGAGGGTTGGAGTCAGGCGTGAAGGTGAGGGGAAAGAGGGATGAAGGCTGGTTTTAGTGGGCTCTTCACAAGGGTGGAACCAGCAAGGTAGGTGATGAACATCTAGGGGCTACTTACACGACCCTGCATGTGCACAGTCAGGCAGGCCGTGAGGAAGGCAGGGTTCAACCTACCTTCCCACAGATGACCGCTCTGGACCTCTGCGGTGTGCAAGCTGTGCACCCACACAACCATTGCAGCCAGGAACAGCACAGGTGACTATCCCCACTGCTCTCGGCCGCATGGGTCAGCAGAGGCTAGGACTTGTTGTCCCACATTGAACCGCATGCCGAGGGGATGGTTCCCCAAAGGAACAAGCGCTTTAGGCACCTGGTTTCTGTGTCAGCATGAGCTGCTAGCAGCTTGCACATGCACACGATCCTAGGAGCATGGTTAAGGGTGCATTTGCGCCCTTACCCTCCGCTAAGAGCTGGGATTCAACACTGGGTTTGGCACCGCGGCACTGCCAGGATCCACATGGAATCCTGGTGGTCCTCATGGGCAGCCAAGCCCAGGCTTGGCAGCTTGTGAGAACGGCCTCCTGGTCTCAAGTGGACAAATGCTTGGAGTTGCTGCTGCTTGTCACAGGTCAAGCCAAGGGCTCTTCATTACTCCTGCTGTTGCTGCAGGACTTTCCTTCCTGTGGGCTGGCAAAAAGTCTCTGCCGGCCAGATCTGCACCTTATGTTGTGCAGGCCTGCTTTAATACATTGGTTAGAACTAAGGACAACAGCAGTGAACGGCAATCTATTCTGAACAGATAAGCTGTGCACTGAGATGGAAGGAAAGTCTACTCCTGGTGGCAGAAACAAGATGTGAAGGGATGGTAGTCTCCCAAGTGAATCCACCAACCAAGGGGACGAGAGTTTTATTCTGCAAATGCTCGCATAGGACTAAAGCTTTTAAGCAGCTGATGACTGCGAACAAAATGAGGGATTCTTATTTCATAGAGAGCACCATGAATCTCTGGAATGTAGCAATGGCCAACAGCATAATTGGGACCAAAACAAGACTTAGTATACTTTATAAAGTCTTAGAACCTAAATAAATCAGCAACTGAATATGGATGGTCAAGGCAGACGTCTTCTCTAAACATCATATAGCTGGAAGCTGCATGCAGTCAACTGGAGCCAAATCATTCTTTTCTTAACTGTATCATCATTATGTGTTTCCTCTACAGCAGCTGACACCAGCCACTATCAAAAACAGGATACTGGCCTATTTGACTCATTGGTCTTTCTAGCCAAGCTGCTGTGATGCTCTTAGCTTGTATTCTTAGTATAAAGCAGTGTCAGGAATATAAACCCCAAAGGTAAACAGGTTTCCGCATACTTTACCCTTCTCCCTGTGATAATGAATAGAGTTATGTGCAGTGTGTTCCAAGGACTGAAGATATCTGATGTCTGTGCATAACAGAACTCTCCATGAAACAATGCCCAGCTCAGTCCCTATATTTGATTCTAATGTAACGCTTTCTGTTCTCAGTTGTGCAACATAAATCTAGAGCTGAGAGCTCACACAGCAACAATATTATGCCAAGAAGGAGTCAGTGCAAAAGCAGAATCAGATTCCATATTAGCAGGTGCAAGGCCAGTCTTGTCTTTCACCCAAACATTCCTGCTGCCTTTTGTAATTAAAAAAAAATTGATTTCATGTTATTTATCAGAACTAATTATTCCTGTTGGGCCAACCTCAGCAAATGTCAACCGTACATTGTAAGTGCTAATTGGGGTGCCCATGCTCTTCAGCAGATTTGGGATCCAGAGCTCTGGATTGGTGAGGTTAAGCATGTTTTAGAAGACTCTCGTATAATGAGCTTAGTCTCCATGGAAGAAGCAGCATAGATTTGCTGCTCACACTTCGCATTGCATTCGCACCAGCGCTCTTGCCAGATACAAAGAAAGCTACCCAAGTAGGCCAACAGCCCAAGGCAAAAGCAGGCAGGCAGGCTACAAGGAAATCTAAAGGCAGAACTGTAGGCTACTGTGGATAAAGGCAAAATACGATGCTATTTACATGGTGTGCGTAGAGAGAGAGAGAGAAAGTCAGTATAGTTTATGCAAATATTATCACTGAAAAAGGACCTTTTGCTGAAGCTTCGCAGAAATTTCTAAGCACTTTTCTATTCTTTTCATAGAGAGAACAGTGTCATTTATTTTCAAATCTGCTTCAGGGGAGGGATTCACAGGATCTAATCATGTTTTATTGATCATATTTTATTGATTACATTTCTATCCCACCCTTCCTCCAGGAGCTCAGGGTAGTAAACATGGAAATATTCCATTTTATTATCACAACAATCCTGTGAAGTGGGTTAGGCTGAGAGACAATTTCTGGCCCAGGGACAATTCTGACACCAGGCACACCTGAAAGGAACACTCATGGTTGTGCTGAGATCATAACCTTGGCCTCACCAGATCAAGCCCAATATTTGATCCAATAAATCGCATGTGACTGTCAATGTATTTAATGGTAATAGATCCCCAGTAGAAATCCCTGGGGAAAACATCTGCTCAGTCATTGCCATTGTCCTTCACAGCACAAAAGAGATGAGAAATCTACTCTGAATTTTGTAAGGGGACTAGACTCCGATTGTCCACTGGAACCCCCAGGTAAGCACTGAAGATAAGATTATCCCCATATCCTTTCTTACTATCACAGCACCTGAAGAATCCTTTTCTTGACCATGCATGTTGCATGACAGATGCAATAACGATCTCATCAGCAATCACAGGTAATGCTTTGTATCACATTAATGCAATGGAGGGAAGTTATCAAGAGATATGCTCATCACAATAAGCTCATCATGACACAGACTCAGCCAATTGTGTGAATTAACCTTGATGTTGATGGGCTGCAATTGAATACAGTGCTGTCCAGATCTTCTCAGTGAAGGCGGTGTGAATAAATAAGGACAGGCTTCAGGGTATCTTCTGTAGGTATGGATTCAGAAAGACCTTTTGAGCCCTGATCAAAAATGAGTGGCTTTAACTGTCTGGTACTTAGTCCTCTGCCTTGAGACTTATAGAGCAGCCTCTCTGTGATCATATTGTTAGGCCAATAATAATGCAAAAACCATTGTGAATCAAATGTGAATCATCCCATAATAATTATGTGCTCTGCAATCAATAGGAAAAGCACTTTCCAGGTGAGTTTACACTAGGACACACAGAATTCCATCTCTGTAGCACTACCATTACCTTGTTTCATCTTGTTTTTGATTTTAAAAAGTCTTTATATGACCGTGAATCTGTCCAACTATAAATATATCACCATTGTTTGTCATCATCAATAGTTACACCACCAAAAACAATCCATATGCTGCTTTAAACATTCTTACATATTTTGATTTTTCCCCTGCCACCCCATTCCCCTTCAAAAAGATAAGGAGGTAACAAAGTATGAAGGATAGCTGTAGAAGAGAAGAAAGAAAAGAAAGAAGACAGATTGCCCATTTGAACATAAAACAGAGCATTCATGATCTAAGCTTATCTAAACCTTGTAGTCATACACTAAAAAAATTGATTAGTTTTCTCCACTTACATATTCAGGCACTAGTATGTCTGAATAATTAACAAACATATGAAACCAGAGGAATTGGATTTACACTTACATCCACATGATTTAGCTTAGTTTGTGGAATGGCAAAATGTGCCTTCTGCAGACACAATGTCAGGACAACTCAACTGGTATTTCCGTCCTAAAGGAATGTGACCTAGTAACTGGCCCCAATGAATGAGAGATTTCCTCCATGGCTTTCATGAAGTGGAATATGGTTGTTTTAATAGGGATTGTACTCTATGGTGCAAGTTAAAGAGAGCTGTAAGTATGTCTGCGTGGAAGTATCTTGCATGTCATGTTGACTGTTTTGATGCTAAAGCATAAGCAGTACCCAGAAAAGGAAGGTACAGTTGAGCATGGGGTCCACCTCTCAGACATCTCTCCTTCTCCTTAACAAAGTTAAGACCCATTGATCTGATGTGAGAGGTTCAAGTGCATGCCTAACTCTCCCATGGAAGCAATGGAATTTGAATATGCTTTTTTTTTTAAACTGGACTGGGCCCTCATGCATAAAACCAGGAAGTTTGCCATTTGGGGTAGATAATGGGAGCTGTCGCTCAGATATAGTGTAGAGTAGGGTTGCTCCACTTCAGCCCTCCAGCTGTTTTGGGACTACTGCTCCCACCCTCCCCAGCCACAGTTGCCAGTAGTGAGGGATAATAATAATAATAATAATAATAATAATAATAATAATAATAATAATTCGATTTCTATACCGCCCTTCCAAAAATGGCTCAGGGCGGTTTACAGAGAGAAATAACAAATAAGATGATGATGGATGATGGGAGTTGTAGGCCAACATCTGCAGAAGGGCCGAAGTTGAGCAGCCCTGTGGTGCTCTCTCTCGCTCTCTCTCTCTCTCTCTCACACACACGCACAGAGTTATTCTATATTCACCATCTCACCAAAACCTGTTTTGCAGAAATGCTATCTTTATTTCACCAAATAATGCCAGTCTCATTATCATACAGTACTAGTATTGATTCCCCCCCAAAAATTAGAATATGTGTGCTTTCCATTACTGAGGCCTAGCATTATCTATAATTGATTAAGCACCTTATATGTTCTAAATAAAGGGCATCCTCCTATGAAAGATCCTCACAAATGTATGACTGCAGAGGCAGGAAACAAATGTATCATCTAGTTCTGAGTGGCAGTTTCCTGAGGCTGGTTGGCTGGGGACTCTCCACGTCGGGATCCTGGGGGAGTCATCCCATTTCCTTTTGCTTCACTGTGCATATTCATAAAAAATAGGGTAGGTTATCCAAGTGAATCATAAATGGTGATAAGTAGTGTTTTGACATGCCCATGTGCGAAACAAGTGATAAATGTATGCAAAGCAGCCTACCTGCCCCAAATCATGGTGCACGTCAAGTGACATAGAGAAAGATACAAACCCACAATGGCCTGAAGATACTATGCAGATTGATGAACCCTTGCTGCACTACAGAATTGTATCGCCAGCCAAAATCTGCATATAAATATAATGCAATCAACAAAAAGATCCCTGCTATTGGGTCAGACATAAGCTACCCTTTTGTGTAAATCAATGCAGATCACAATTAATAACTTGCTTATATAAATGTGATTTGTAGCAAGCAAGAAATGACAGATCAGTAATTCCCAAACTGCAGTGCTGGGATACACTAATGTGCCATGGGAAATAAATTAATTAAATATTCCTAGAAATCCGAAGTACCCCTTCGCAGAAGAGGCAGTCTGCAGTGTCTCTGCGTGCCTGGCTGTGTTGACCTGGCCTCCTTCCAATCAGTCTCTGCACTGGGGGTGGGGGGCAGAAATGGTAATTCTTACTTTTTATACAATTAAATTGGGCAGAGGGATTACAGGCTAAATCATATTTCATCTATGGTTGCTTACCATTTAGTTTCCAAGCATTCACACTATTGACTTACCTGCAGTTCCTCTTCAACAGTCGCCAACTTCATTAAAGAACAAAAGTAAAGTAATCAGTCATTTCACACCCTGTCTGACCATTCTACAATAATAGCAAGATTTCATGCAAAGGTACAACATTATGCCCATCTGCAATCACAGTCTCTTTGCAAAAATCTTAATTCACACTTCACATGCAGCTAACCTTGTTACCATCCCTTCCTAAATCCATCAGTGTTGCAGCTGCACGTCTTCACAGCCCAGCGTCTTAAAATTCATCACTTTGGCACCTTAGCACCACTACAGGTCAAACTAAGGAAGCCAACCACGAATAATTAAGGGTGCCCAGATGTTTAGGTTTACTCCTTTCAAACATTTCTTGGACTCAATGGGGTCCCCCCCCACTTCAGATTGGAAAGATGCTTGCAATTAGATTAAGGGGGGGGTGGGGATGAGACCAAACCAAGTTTAACCCCCTCCCCCCCCCCACATACACACACACTTCTCCTTACAAGTATAGCTCTTTGTAGTTGGAATTTGAACAAGAAGCGTGATAATGAGTAGGTTGAGGGAAGGAAAGGTGTTATCTCATTAAGGTAATTACTAAGACATCCCTACCATTACATCAGTTTGAAAATGTGGCAATTAAAGAGCCCTACACGGGCTCCTGGAGACAAGGGAACAAGACAATTCTCTTGGAACTCCTGTGTTGCGGTTAATGTGTGTCATGTAAATGAAAAGGCAGGAGATTGCTTGCAAAATGCCTCTTTCTCTCGCCATCTCTACACACACACATACAGAAGAAGAGGCCAAGCCTGGAAACGTAAGCCTTCTTTACACTGATTCCACATACATAAATAGTAAGTGTCATCTGTCTTCCCTGAAAGGCTTCAAAACACTCCGTTTGCACCTACAAAATGTCACTTGAATGCTCAAGGGTTATAGAAAGTAGTTGTAAGGATTAATTAACCAAAAGTTGCTCATGGAGCTTTTAAATTCTAAGTTCTTCTTTTCCTTCTTCATTACCCAGCTTCCTGGCCAAGGCTGCCTATGTGACATCAGAGCAGCTAAGTCAATGGCAGCTTCAGAGACATAAGAACATAAGAAAAGCCCTGATGGATCAGGCCCAAGGCCCAAGGCCCATGGCATCTAGTCCAGCATCTTGTTTCACACAGTGGCCCACTAGATGCCACTGGGAAGCCCACAGGCAGGAGCTGAGGGCATGCCCTCTCTCCTATTGTTGGTCCCCTGTAACTGGTATTGAGAGGCATCTTGCCTCTGAGGCTGGAGGTGGCCTATAGCCCTCCAACCAGTAGCTGTTGTTAGACCTCTCCTCCATGAATTTAGCCAGACCCCTCTTAAAGCCATCCAGGTTGTTGTCTGTCACCACATCTTGTGGCAGAGAATTCCCCAAGTTGATTAAGCGTTGTGTGAAACAGTACTTCTGAGTGCTGGTCCTAAATTTCCTGGCAATCCATTTCATGGGATGACCCCTGATTCTAGTGTTATGTGAAAGGGAGGAAAAATTCTCAATCCACTTTCTCCACACCATGCATGATTTTATAGGCCTCTATCATGTCTCCCCACAGTCATCTTTTTTTCTAAACCAAAAAGCCACAAGTGTTGTAGCCTTGCCTCATAAGGAAGGTGCTCTAGGCCCCTGATCATCTTGGTTGCCCTCTTCTGCGCCTTTTCCTGTTCCACAATGTCCTTCTTTAGGTATGGTGTCCATAATTGTATGCAAGTGTGGACACACCATAGTTTAATATAAGGGCATTATAATATTAGCAGTTTTATTTTCAACCCTAATGATCCCTAGCATGGAATTTGCCTTTTTCACAGCTGCCACGCACTGAGTTGACACTTTCAGTGAGCTGTCCACCACGACCCCAAGATCCCTCTCATGGTCAGTCATCGACAGCTCAAATCCCTTTAGCATACATGTGAAGTTGGGGTTTTTTGCCCCAATATGCGGCACGTTTTTGCCACAATATGAAACACAGACCATGACACTCAAACTCATGGAGACTCATTGTGACATCACAGCAGATCAGCGACTCACTGCCAGATAGCACAGCAACCCCATTGAGCTGCTATTGCCTCAGCAAGTGCCCCTTCATCATCATTAAGGATGTAACAAAGACTTCACTTTTAAAAGCTGTCTAGGTTAACCTAAATAGAATATTAGAGAATCACATGGTCATTTCCTCATGCTATAAAGACAACATGAATTGTTTCTAAAGAGGGATTTTGGCCTAATGAACCTATCATATGAACACTATTATATGAACAATTGTGATAAAGGGACATTCACTGGGGTTACTGTACAAAAATATCCTGGAAATGAGAGTACAGACTACAGGTGGAATGAACGGGTGGGGGGAATTATGACATGAATTATTTGGAACTAGCTGAACCCACACAGAGCATGCGTGCAGTAGTTTACTTACTTTTGGGGGTTCTGCTGACCCCGCACAGAGCATCTGTGCAGTAGTGCACTGAGCCTGTGGCATCCCCCCCTCTCCCTCCCACCACTCTCCCCCCTCTCTCTCACTCATTCTCTCCTCCCCACCACTCTCTCTTGCTCGTGCTCTCCCCTCACCACTCTCTCGCTCTCTTCCCCACCACTCTCTCGCTCTTTTCCCCACCACTCTCTCTCATTCTCTCTCCCCACTACTCTCTCACTTGCTCTCTCCCCCCCAACTCTCTCGCTCTCTCCCCCCCACCACTCTCTCGCTCACTCTCCCCCACACACACACTGCTCGCCCGACTCTGGCTGTCCTCCTTTCTTCCCTCCTTGCCGCAGCCAGGACTGCTGGCGCCTCCACAGCTGCCTCCTAACCACCCACCCTGAGTTTTCCCTTGGCCATCCTTCGGCCGCTTTCCCTCTCTCCTTGGCCCAGCAATGGCCTCTCTCACTGGCTCCCGCAGGCCTCAACCTCCCAAACAAACTACCCCCCTCCCCGCCCTCTCCATCATTTCGCCATCCTCTCTGTGTGGTTTCTCCTTTCCAATCTGCCTTTCTTCCTCCATCCTCCACCCCCCCCCACTCTGCTGATTTCTGCCTTCCTCCCTTGCTGCTGCTCCCTCCCCAGGCAATGGTTTCAGGCATCCAGACACTCCAGATGTATCCGGACGTAATTCTCTTTTGGGTCGGCCATAAGAGAATTATATATATAGATATGCTTGCAAAAAGCTGAATTTATACTCTAATTCTTTTAATATTCTGAATTATAGTTTGTGTTGGGTTTCGTTTTGGAAAATAAGATGTAAAAATGTGGAATTTGGCAAGCTGGTACTTAAGAGTCTTGATTTAAAATTAAGATTTTTGTTTTATCTCAAAACTAAATTTCAAAAGCAAAAGTTGAAAATGTGCAGAATTCAAACAGCCAAATTTTGAGATTCTGCCAAATATGTAAAAATTTTGTTTCAGATCTATTCCTGATTGTTTTATTACATAAAATGATTGTTTGACTAGCTGCTTCTTCCCTACAATCCTGGTGTAGTGCTATGGGGGAGCAAACCTGTGCTGGGCTGCCATGGAGATGAGGTACATTGGTCCATATCTGTGACATCTGCAACTCAGACAGGAGCCAATCACATTTGTTAGGAGGACTATGTAAACTAGCCCCACCCTATGCTGCTCAGGCCCTCTCAAACTATGCATAATCTTAAACTTAGCTTTACCCTTGCATAATATTTGTTTTGTTTTGTTTTGTTTACTATATTTGCACACTACCCCAAAATTACATCTCTATGTGATCTACAACAACATAAAACAAATTAAAACAGAAATTAAAACCTTAAAACAATTTGAAACCACAAGCTTAGTTAAAAGCTTGGGTGAATAAATGTGTCTTTAAAGACTTTTTTAAAGTTGTCATTGATGAGGAGTCTCTTATTTCATCAGGAAGTGCATTTCAGAGTCTCGGGGTGGCAACAAAGAAGCCCTGTCCTTGTGTAGCCATAAAACAAGCTGGTGGCAACTGCAGATGAGCCTTTCCAGATGATCTCAATGGGCAATGGGGTGCATGGTGAAGAAGGCATTCTCTTAAATACCCTGGGCCTAAGCTGTTTAGGGCTTTTTAGGTTATAACTAGGGATGTGCACGAATCGATTCGCAGGCCATGTTGGAGGCCTGCGAACCGGTTCGCTGGTCCGACGGACTGTTGCCAGTGGTGGGTGTTGCTTTAAGGATGGGGGGTTGTACTTACCCCTCCCGCCGCTTTTCCCCCTCCAGCGCTCCAATTTTAAGCAAAATCTTTGGGGTGGCAGCGGTTCCCCCTGCCACCCTTGCCCCCTTGTTGTTTGCAAAATGTGGAAGTAACTTCTGCGCATGCGCCTGCTGCCGCCATGCATCACACACATCACTGTGATGTGTGCAACGTGCACGTCAGCAGTGGGCACAGTGGGCGCATGAGTGGGAGTTACTTCCGCATTTTGCAAAGGGGCAGGGGCAGCAGGGAGGTCTGCTGCCACCCCGAAGATTTTGCTTAAAACTGGAGAGCCGGAGGAGGGAAAGTGGTGGGAGGGGTAAGTACAACACACACACCCCGCCCTTAAAGCAACACACACACACACCAGCATTGGACTGCACCTCCGCGGTCCATGCACATCCCTAGTTACAACCAGCACCTTGTATTTTGCCCAGAAACTTATTGGTAGCCAATGCAGTTCTTTTAGTATATGAGTAATATGGTCTCTCCAAGATGACCCAGAAACCAACCTGGCTGCTGTACCAATTGCAGTTTCAGGACTACATACAAAGGCAGCCCCACACGGAGTGCATTGCAGTAGTCAAATCTGGAGGTTACCAGCATATGTACCACTTTTCTGTGGTCATTTATCTTGAGAACGGATGTAGCTGGTGTATCAGCCAAAGCTGACAGAAAGCACCTCTGGCCACCACCTCAATCTGAAACACCAGCAAGAAGTTTGGATCCAAAAGCGCTCCCAGACTGCATACCTGTTCATTCTGGGGAAATGTGATCCCACCCAGAACCAGCAGATCAAAATTGTCTCCTGATTTCTGGCCCCGCACAAAAAGTACCTCTGTCTTATTTAGATTCAGTCTCAGTTTTTTATCCCTCATCCAGCCCATCACTGCCTCACCTCTAACTGGATAAAATAGGAACATAGGAAACTGCCATATAGTGAGTCAGACCATTGGTCTGTCTAGCTCAGTATTGTCTTCTCAGACTAGCAGCGGCTTCTCCAAACAGGAATCTCTCTCAGCCCTATCTTGGAGGTGCCAGGGAGGGAACTTGGAACCTTCTGCTCTTCCCAGAGCGGCTTCATCCCCTGAGGGGAATATCTTGCAGTGCTCACACATCAAATCTCCCATTCAGATGCAACCAGGGCAGACCCTGCTTAGCTATGGGGACTAGTCATGCTTGCTACCACAAGACCAGCTCTCCTCTAATTTACCGAATTTAGATTAATACATCTCATATAGACAGAATGGCTCTATAGTCAAGCAAGAACCAAAGGCCCTCCCAACAATTACGATCAGTGCCGTAGAGTAGTTTGTGTGACCAGAGGATTTGTGGCTTGCTGGCTTTTTTCAAAAGGCGAGTCTCTCTTCTGTTCCCTTGACCCAACCTCATTCCTCTTCTTTCTTAGGACACATTGTCATGATGATCCAAGCTGGCAGGAGATTGGGAATCCTAGATCCAAGTGGTGCATGTGCTCTCGACTTTGTGTTGTGAGAACCCAGAAATGTAGAACTTGTAATCACATCCAACCCACATCAACTCCAGATTGCTCATCTAGGATTTGATCTGAGGTGGTTGCTCTGGGGTCGATGTGGACTGTGTGCAATTGCAAGCCCTACATTTCCAGGTTCTCATGGAAATGCACGCACTCCTTGGATCTAGGATTCTCGCTTTCCTGCCAATCCTGATCATAGTGAGAATGCACCCTTAGATGTTTTTGACATCTTGTGGTAGCATTACATGTCCCCTTAGCTAAGCAGGGTCTACCCTGGTTGCATATGAAAGGGAGATTAGAAGTGTGAGCACTGTAAGATATTCCCCTTGGAGGGTGTAGCCACTCTGGGAAGAGCAGGAGGTTTCAAGTTCCCTCCCTGGCTTCTCCAAGATAGGACTGAGAGAGATTCCTGCCTGCAACATTGGAGAAGCCGCTGCCAGTCTGTGAAAACAATACTGAGCTAGATAGACCAATGGCCTGACTCAGTATATGGCAGTTTCCTATGTTCCTATGATGTGATGTCTTGAATGTGTTTCTGGTGCAATTCACATGCGCCAAGCTGTCTATCAACCATTCACAACCATGCACAGATGTTTAATTCGGGTGGGCCATGTTTCCCAGCTTCTCAGCTGAAATCAAAAGCCCTTTGAGAATGATTCTCTTCAGATATCCTCTACATTCAGTCTTGTTCAAGGAATCCAAATGTATGGTAAACATTACTTATTGTTTGCCATGCATCCTTGTAATATGAAGTAAACTGCATAAAAGAAAAACAAGTCATCAAAGGTTCAGGTATTGGTAAAGATTTGTATTTCAAAAAGAGGGAAACATCTGATTACAAAGAACCAGCCTGTGAACCAACAATTGCCAAAATCTCACTGTCTCTTCTAGAGTCTGATCATTGTTTGCAGAGGCATCTGTTGTAGATTTGTCCTAACATGTGTACCCAATCTATTTTGCTGTTCTTTTCATGCACTGAAACCACATAAGTAATAACAGTTTCAGTTAAACGTTGGTCCACACCTCCTTCATCCATATTTGGCTTCTGTGTTTTGAGAAGGCCAAATCAAGCCATAATTTGTCAACTGGAACACCAGAAGTTGAACTCCATCCCCAAATTCAGCCCCTTTATCAGTAAGATTCCTAATCCTAACATCCTCCTTCTGTAAACTAACATCAGTGACTTATAAATCATACTTTTCCTGTTGAGAAAGAGCACTTCCAGTTAATATACCAAACTTTGCCTTAATTGGCTTTAGCCTACAATTGGCCTTTAGATCTGATGCAGTTGGGTGTTGTTGTTTTTTAATGTTTTGCTGTAAATTGAAGAAAACAGCCAGAAAACTATTGCTTTTGAGCACTGGGGATCACTGCAAGTGTCACAGCAGCACCTATTCAGAATCAGTTTGCACTTTTAACATGTTCCTCATTGATAACAATAAAGCCAGAAACATTGACCCCACGGTGAAGCAGAAGAAGACAGATCTCCAGCTGGGATTGATCTTAGTTTAAACTCAGCAGCTGGTCACTAATAGGACTGCTCATTATCATCACTGTAATGTTAGGGCATGCAATTAGTACTGAAGCAATTTCTGTGTGTCCCTTTGAAATTATTTCTAATTTGGGGGGCGTGTGTTGGTAAGTTTTCATTTAACAGGTGAGCTTGTGGGAAAATAGAGCATATTAATATGAAAATCAATGGCAGTGGTATGTGATAAAAGTTGCCAGCTGGTAATTGGAGCCTTGCTAGTGCCACAGCTCAGACTTTAACAAGCCAATCAAACCTCAGGCTGTCTAGTCAGGAAAAGGTGTAACACCTCAAACCAATATTCAGAATTCAACAACAGACCTGGATCTGAAAATGTAAAGGCAACAAGCCACTAAAAGATGCCTCCTTAACATATAAGCTTGCATACCTTATCCTGATTTCTAGCTCCCCAGGAAGTCTCAGGTATTATAGGAATAAACTCTGGGGTTGAAGAGATATGAATGGGGCTTCATCCTCAACATACAGAGGAAAACTTTGGGAGCATCTTTGATTGCCTCATTCAGCACTTTTTCTTCTTTATCAAAGACATAATTTGACCATTTCTGTATTAACATAACGAATGGTCTAGCCTGGGTGCTACTTAAAAGAGAGGGGGGTGTCCTATTTAATTCAGCTCAGCTTGTTTGAGAGCTAGTCAGAAATCTGGTAAAGAAAGATCTGTTGTAAAATAAGACATAAGAAGAAGATACTTGCTAAATCAGAGAAGCATCCATCCATCTAGAAGTCCAGCATCCTGTTTACCATATCAGCCAGCCAAATACCTCTCAAAGCTAAGAAGCAAGATCAGAAGGTGACGGATTTTCTGTTTGTTTGCCCTCGACATCTGGTAGTCTAGTGTATACTGCCCCTGTCCATGGAAGGTCTGCTTAGTTATCATGGATATTGAGAGACCTGTCTTCCATGAATCTAATGGTTTTTGTAGACCTCAAAGCCACAGACTAAAATCACCTTTTAGGAGTGAATCCCTCCAGATCTTGAACTTTTCCTGGTGTAAAAGAACTATAGTGATACCAAAGGTGTTTTCACATATGACTCTAAGCAGTCATATTTTAGCCTTTGAGCCTTTTTCCAGCTCTCACACATGCCAAGCCATGTATGTTTGTTGTTAATGTGCAAGGGAGGCATTGTCAACTAACTGTACATTCTAATGTAGAGCTCTTGTAGAGGAAGAGGAGGAGTTTTTTTTAGTGTCAGGCACAAAAATGTCCTAAATATCTTAGATAATGCTAAAAGCACCTCTGACTGTTTGTGGCAATATTTCTATACAATATTTCTATACATATTGTTTATGCAGGTATAAAAATGCAGGAAGCAGCTATTTTTTAAATGATGTACATTAGTCAATCCAATGCAGCTTTGGCAATGTTTCTTCAGGCTTCACTTTCAGCATTTTAAAGCTATACTTAAGCTATTTGGAGTGAACCATCCTCAATTCTGCACAGAAAGCAGAAGACAGCTAATTCTAAATGAAGGTAGGTATGTACCAGTTAATGTGGATTTTACATTTGTCTTATGGAAACAGAGAACTCAAGAATCGATTTGAAGATTTGTGTGAAAACCCTTGTGGTCTACCTACATCAGTTGGAGCTCTTCAGTTCTAGATGGTATCCACTGCTTTCTGTGGGAGCAATAAAGGAGACTGTTGCTAGGCTAGAAATCAGGGTTTGTTCTAGTGTTCATCTCATAATTTCAAAAAAGCAAAATTCAAAGCACTTTCCATTTTCCAGAGATCCTCCCACTGCAAAACAGCTGAGAATTTTTAAGGGAAATCAAACAGGTTTCTAAAAGACAAGTGAAATTCCTCAGGGGGTTTCTACACATCTCTATTTCATCTCTACTTCTCAAGCCTGCTCCTTGCTGAGTGGGATAGCATAGTCCCTAACTTCTTGATTTAAAACAGGGATCAGTAACTAGCAGCCCCTGAGCTAAACCTGGCCCCCTTCAAGTGAAACCCAAGTCCCCCAGTTGCTGAACCAGCGATGAACAGGGAGGATGGAAGAAACTGGACTTTCATAAATGACATTTGTCAGCAGGCCAGTTTGGAAGGGTGGGGGTTGAGCCCTTTTAACATGCACCTACCAATTCCTTCTGAAGTGAAACTCTAGAAAAGAATGAGTTCCTGACCAGCACATACTGAGGTCATCAACCTGTGCCTGGACTGTACCACTTCATACTGTAGGGGAGGGTTCACATGATTGGATGCTCCTCAATACAAATATAGGTCTTGCGAAAGAAAATCAGTATGTCAGGGAGAAGGATTCTAGGCTTCTCTTCTCTCAAATATGCTAGTGTGTTTTTTATTATTTAAAGACACAAGCTTACCACCTCAGTGAGGACATGAACTATGCTGGGGGGCCTAGAAGATTCACCACTCCCAGTTTGATTATTTTAGTGTGTATGATAATACATACTGTTCCATGATGGTTCAGCATCGTGCCAGATTCTTCAGTGGGGCAGAGCCACCATTGGGCGAACAGGTTCAAACAGGGGCGTAACAAGGCTGGAGTGGGCCCAGAGACAAAATTTTAAGATGGGCCCCTCGCTGATACACGCACACTCACTTCACATGTGACTTGCCTCTGGGGGGCCCCTCGAGGCATGGGGGCCCCCAGGCAGCCACCTCCCCTTGCCTAATGGTAGTTATGCCCCTGGGAACAAGGGCTGCTGCCCCCAGAGGCTGTGCCTCGAAGCCCCAGACACGCCCCCCCCCCACTTCTGACATCAGACGCAGGGATGTTATTTCATTCCCAAACGGGGCTGCAGAGCCCCATTTGCCCCAACCACCCAGAGACAAAAGTTGGGGTGGTATAGAAGTTCAATTAATAAATGAATGAATAAATGAATTTGGGGCCAAAATCGGCCTGCGCTGCATTGGCAGTGCGGACGAAGTGACTCTCCCTGCCTTTTAAAGGCAGGGAGAGCCGCTCCTGGCCTTGCTACCAACGCAGTGGGGCCAAACGGTGCTGCTCAGCCCTTTAAAGGCCGGGAGAGTCACTCCAGTCCACGCTGCTCAATGCAGCACAGGCCAATCTCCCTTCTTAACGGGGCGGCACGGCCCCATTTGGGAGGGAGACCATGCCCCCATGTCTGACATCAGATGCGGGGGCATGGCTAGCCTGCCCCCTACATGTAACATCAGACGTGGGGGGGGCAGGGGGCCGCGGTGGCAGCCGAGCACGAGCCCCCACCAGCCTCCCTCCGCTCCTGTACTTCAGGGCTGTGAAATCACTAAAAGGAGGTTTCCTTCAATGTCACAAGCAAAAGGATGATTTATGTATGAAGTTGCCTTTCACGGCTTCAGACCATTGGCCCATCTCTACAGGCAGCCTTTCCATGAGGTGTGGTGAAGCAGTCCTCTCAGGCAACAGATTACTGGGGCGCCAGGCAGCAAGGTCGCAAGATGCCCTCCTGCCTCCTGCTTTGGAAGGGGGAGGGTGCATGCAAGAGAGGCAGCGTTTGGGGACCTGTCTCTTCAGACATTGGCAGGAATCTTTACACCCGGATCTGTCCCTGCCAGTGTAACTTCTGAATGGTTCCATGCTTGTCCAAAAGTAGGTAGTTGGATAGCTTCCTTGTCTTGTGTTGGTGTTAGAATAGATTAGCAGTTTAAAACACACCAAAAAACCTCTAGAGAGGAATTCTTTGTAAAAAGCATCATTTGCAGTTTAACATGGAATTGAATTTGCCTTGGCCTATGCATACATGCTTGGTTCTGGATGGCTTAGCAGTGAAGTAACTTGCCTAGGGAGCAAAAGGTTGCTGGTTTGAATCCCCGCTGGTGGGAAACACCTATATCGGGCAGCAGCGATATAGGAAGATGCCGAAAGGCATCGTCTCATACTGCCCAGGAGGAGGCAATGGTAAAGCTCTCCTGTATTCTACCAAAGAAAACTACAGTGCTCTGAGGTCGCCAGGAGTCCACACCGACTCGATGACACAACCTTTCCTTCCATTCATACATTGAATCCAGTATCAGCAGGCATTGCTTCTTTGACAACCTGGGAGCATGCTTAAGTTTTCCTTCCTGGCAAAAAAATACTGATTGAACCTCCCAGAAGATGTTCACCAAACGCCAAATGTGGACCTGCTTAAGTGGCAGGAGTTGGGGCTCACTCTCCACTAGTAGCAGCTGGAATGTCCATCCACCTGATTAATTCTTCACCGGCAAGTTCTTGATTTAGCAAAACATTGGGGAGAGAGGAACCGGGAAGCGGCCATAGGTGCACTCAGGCAAAGAGGAGGGGAGGGGAGAAGAAAATGATGACAATAAACGGGTGTGTTTGAACCAAAACAAAAGCGCAGCACGTGCGTGCAATTTTTCAAGACCAAAATGAGGAGATCAAATCCAGGCGCATACGGAAAGGAAAGCGGGCAGAAAATAACATCTGAAATATTAAGCAGTGACAGGCTCTGCTCATCACTGACGCTTTCTTTTCCCAAATACTCCTTGTTAGACCCGTCGGTATCAATCCGGAACAACTCCATTAGCAACTATTGGGGCTTTTAGCAATGCTGCTGTGCTTTTTAAATTGGTCCCATTCTTTTTACCTGATATCTAAATTGTGAACGGGTGTGTATCTTATCTTATAAATGACAGTGAACATATTAATGTACCTGCCCCTCTCTTTTTAAATCCCGCAGTATTGCCTTAACAACCGGCAATAACTTGTGTCCTGTCCTAAAGACTGCAGTCCAAAGAAAATGAAACTGACCAACATCTGGATCAGACTAAAGCCCATCTTTACGAAGCATCCTGTTTCCAATAGTGTGATCAGCCAGATGTGTCCGGGAAGTCTACAAACAGGACACGAAGGCAGCAAATGTCCCCTGCTGTCCCACGCCCCACCCTTCCCAGCAACTGATATGCAATGCAGAGGGATACTGCTTCTGAACATGGAGGTTCCCTTTCCGATGCGCTCCAAGAAAATGCAAAGTATAAATGAGACGCGGGCGGGCGGGCATTTCCTGCCATTAAAAGCCGAGAGGTCCTCCTGATTACAAGGAAACTTTACACTCATAGGCTCTTTGGGGCGGCAGCAGTATAATGAGAAAGAATTACAGCTTCTCTTACAGAGCCCTCCTCTCTGCTTTCCCTGCTTCCTCTGCTCAGGCATTAGCACGGGCTTGGCCAGTGCATTAAGGTATCTCACGTTTGATCGCGGAAGGCAAAGCGAATTAAAGCACTCCTCATGGCAAATCTTTTCCTCCTCCTCCCCCTTTCAAACTGAGCCTTCCCCTCATCGCTTCATAATCGTTTGCCACCAAAGTCGCCGGGAACGGTCTTTCGCCTTAAGAACATTAAACAGCGTGGCGGGTTTTGCTTGGTCTGTGGTCGAGAACTCCTGGCTCAGAGATCTTGTCTCGGGGCTTTTTTTGAAAAGGACTGTATTGATCCTGCTCGGGACTACTTAACGACTAATCAGTTAAAAGGCTACAGGAAAGCGGCGCTCCGTCAAGCCCCGCCTCCCGCGCCTCTGCGGCCTCCTCCTCCTCCTCGCAAGCAGGGCAAAGAGAAAGAGCCGAGCAGGCGATCGGCAGGAGGCTGGAGAAGAACTACCCAGAAGCCCCCTGCGCGCCGGCCTTGGGAGCTGTCTGCGGTGCTGCAGGGGCTTCTCCGGCTCCGCGCGCTTCCCGATCCCCCGCCCTCCCCCGGCCTCCTCCTCGCCACGAAACCTTGGGCAAAGCGGGCTCGGTTGCAGGGTGGGTTAAGGGTGCGGGGGATCCAGACTCCATCGCGGCCTCTCAAGCTGCGCGGACATGCCAACCATGTGCTAGCTGCTGCTGCTGCTGCTTTCGAAAGTTGAACTGCCTCGCGCTTAGTGCAATGGGCGGCGGAGCGATTGCCCTGCAGAGTCGCGGAGGAACTCGATGATGTTTTACATCCTAGCCTTCTCACAAGGCAATACTCCGTGTTAGCCGAGCCGGGGAAGTTGCTCCCCTTTCGTGCCCTACTAACCAGATCTAGATTGCCCTCGTCACCTATAGCCTTGCCTATAAGTGGGGGGGGATCTTTTTGCCGCCCTAAGTTTGAATACCCTTATTGTGAGTATGACGGAATGTATAAGGGTGATCCATCCTTTTCAATGGGCATTGAGTTATCCTATGAGTATGAACCGCTTACAGTCCGCTCATATGCATGTTTACTCGGAAGGAAGGCCCACTGTGTTCAGTGGAGTTTACGCCCAAGTAAGTGTACATAAGACTGTAGCCACCCACACTGTCGTGCAAGTTAGGTTTCTTGACTCCTGAAAATGTGTGCATGGGTTTCTTAGGCCAATGATAACAACCACCCTCCGCCCTACACCAGCAGCAAGAATGCTGGGGCAGAAGGAAAGATTACATCTAACTATTGCTCCATTTCCCACTATATCAGCCTCTCCCGCCACTGACCAATAGGTTCAGTCGTGGAGATCGCAGCACATGCGCAGACACAATCAGTTCATCCCCACCACCACTACATTTTTTCCGCCTCCTCGAATTCTTTGGAAAATCTAGTCCCACTTTGGCCAAAGTTTTGCCCATCTTTCCATACTAACGAGATCTCCTTCTTCTAAGACAGAGGTTCCCAACCCCGAGTCGCCAGATGTGGTTGGACTACAACTCCCATCATCCCCTTCGGTCATTGTGGCTGGGGATGATGGGACTTGTCGTCGAACCACATCTGGGGACCCACGGTTGGGAACCTCTGGAATAACATAGGCCATGAGGTGAGGAACGGATTAAACATTTTAAGGCACAGAAGGCGGATCCGGGACCAACGAGGGAGCTGACCCCGGCATCGCCAAAAGGACTCCCGGCGAAGAAGGCGGTCTCCTCCGCAGCTTTCTACGGCCCAATTTTCTGGACCAATGTCGGCGTTTTCACATACTGGGCGACCCTAAAGGGAGACAGGAGCTCTTTCTGTTAGCCAAGCCGATTTTAAACAAAGCAAACGCGATTAATGATGACCATCATAATAATGATGCTAATGAACATTAAAATGTTAAGGAGGAGGAGGAGGAGGAGGAAGGCGATGTCAGGGAGCTGTCCAGCGAGAGGGAGACCTCCACGCTTTCCTCCACACAGAGAGTGTTAATGGACTAAAGCGCAAAGTCTGCCCCATATCGCGAGTCCCCTTGCATTTCTAATCGTGGCCATAAAAAGCAACGACGTGTCTTCGACATTCTCGGGGAGGGGGTCTGGATTTCGCCTGCTGAGAAATTAGGGGAGAGGCTGTCAAAGGGAAAAGGAAGCATTTAACTGGAGGGTTGTGGGGAACTGTGATCAAGGGGAGCTCAGGGAACAGGCTCGGTGGCGAAATCCACCGTCTTGTGGCCCCAGTGGAAATTCAGAGATGCTCTGCGAGGAGAGAAAGTTATTTAAATGTTCATCCTGGGAGAGTGAAACCCAAAATATAGCGCTTCCGGACTAGGGGAAGGGTGGATTTGGGGGAATCCATTATGGCAGAGCAGTCTCAGGTCCTTTGCTACCTCTTTTGATAATCATGCCAGTCCTTCCGAGGGAGCTTGTTAACCAAAAAAGGGAAACAGACAGAGAGAGAGAGAACAACTCGCAGGATTTTTTTTTTTTTTTTTTTTGGTCCTGCTTGAGTGCATTTAAATGAGCGCGCATCTGTAGCTTTTTAAACATTGAACGAGCCCTTTCTTCCAAGGAAAGCCTCTTTTAATTAGCTTTAGAAGCCAGCAAAGGCGTCTAATGAAGTAGGTTTATTTAGCTTGTTCATAATTTAAGTGAGAAGCAATCAAAATTGTTTATCAGCAAAGTGAAGCATTCAGATTTCACCGCAGGCACGGATGTGCTAGAGAGAGAGAGAGGACACAGTGTTGGTTTTCCAAAAACGCTCCTATACAGTTAAACAGTCCTCTTTTTCTAAAGTGTCAAGTTGAAAATATATATTTAGAAAATCCCTATTCTTGGTCTCCCCCCCTCCCCACAAAATATCCTAATTTGAAGACACTTCATGTATTTTTAAAAAAATGTTTCGTTTATCTTCTCCTTTCTAACAGTCTTGATTTTTTAAAAAAAACGCCTTTATTTTAACTCTGTTGTTCGACTTGGGGGTTGAAGAAAATGTTCCCCAAAAGTTAGAGATGTGGGGGCAGAAGGCGTTGAATGCTGGATTGTCTCAATACGGTTTGAAACAGCTTGGCAGCTTCCGGAGAAAAGTGCAATATTTTCCAATGACTGACTACAACCTCTCTGTTCTGTTTATTAAGAAAAACATATAAAATGCATTCAGAGGCCATACTGAGACTTTTCTGCCTCAATATTATTATTATTATTTTTTAAGGATCGGTGGTGTTAGTTTTTATCTTTGCTCCTTCCTCCCGATGTTAAGTGGCAGTTGATTGAAACTTAATGAAGATGTAGATTTGTCATTAGTATGGAGAATCGGTTTGTCATTCGGGGGCCAACCGAATAATTCACGAATTATTCTGAATTGTGTGGCTATTTTTAAAATAAACAAGTTTTCGTATTATCTGAATTCAAAGTTTTGGAAACTCATCCTTACGAGTCTCCTGAACACTGCGACTATCACCTTCATTTATGTCATCTGAAAGCAAAGGATTTCGAAAAAAATAAAGTAAAATAAATAACGATGGGCAAGATCCGGCCAGAATTATGTCATGGGCGTTAAACAAAAACTTAAATCAGAAACTTAGAACTGCTTCACTTGAGCATCTCTAGGATTGGCTCGTGTCGTTTTCTCTTTTGTAAATGTGCTTGGTCAGTGGTGGATCTCAGCATTTACCCACCGAAAGATTAACTGGGGGGGGGGGGAGAGGAGGGAATAAACGGGTCGAGGGCAATATAGACCATTAGCCACTTGATCCAGAGGACACGGGTGGGTGGATAGGGTTGGAATCATTGTTATTATTTATATCTGAGCCCTAATTAGCACGGGAGGCGAGGAGGGGGCTGGGGTCGTGGAGCAAGGGCTGCTCTGTGTATAATTTCGTCGCCCACAGCTCAGGCGCCGGGTAATTGTCAGGGTCCGCTGTGACAAGAGCCGAAAATGAGGTGGGCGTTTCCGGGCCCTTTTGTGATAAGGCGGCCAAGGTCAAGATGGTTTTTAAGGCGAATTTATTAGTAGAAAGTGTGTGTGTGTGTGTGTGTGTGTGTGTGTGTGTGTGTGTGTGTGTGTGTGTGTGTGTGTCGGGGGGGATCAGCAAACCGTTCTCTAATTAGCAACGTCCCAATAAAATGTGCCCCCAGGCTTTCCTAGCCCCCACCCCATGCCATCACCTCGCACTCGCCCTCCTCCCCGCTCTTCCTTCCTTCAGAGAAGAAACCCACACAAGCCAAGAGAGCCAACCACAAACCTCAGAGGAGGCGATCATATTGGGTCGGCGTTATGAATGTTTTATAGGTAATTGCTGTATATCTTTCTAATTTTTAAAGAGGAGGGGAGGGGGAGGGGGAGGGGGGAAGAGAGAGATTGAATTCGCTCTTCCTTCCAAGGATGGGGAGGTTGATGGCTCAACCGGCTGATCCGGATTGGCGGGGGGTGGGGGAAGTGGTAGGCAGCCCCCACTACGGCCAAGCAGCCAAAGGAGGGGATGGGAGGGCGGGGGGGGGGGGGAGAACGCACCGCTTGCAGCTTTTTCAATCCGTTTCTTCCACCACCAGCACCCCACTGTCCTTTGGCCTCTGTCTCGCCGCCTTCAAAAACCAGAGCTCAACGATTTAAAAGTTTCCAATTCGCGATTTTCAAGAAGGGTTGAAATCTGAAGCAAGAGCTTTATTATTATTATTTCTTGCACAGTCAGGCAGGTGTTATTGACTAGTTTGTTTTATCCAGACATCGAGTCCATTTATTATTATTATTATTATTATTATTATTATTATTATTATTATTATTTTGGTTTTTTGTTTTGTTATTAAATTATATTTTATTTTATTTTACCATCATCATCACCACCACCACCACCATTACTACTACTACTACTAGAAAAATCTAAGGGAGAGAAAAGAACCCGCAGGGGGAAAAGATCAAAGATCTTGAGGTCCCTGGGCTCGCCCCCCTTCTCCCCCCGCCCCGGCTGTGGATCGGATTGGATTTTGTGGTCTCCCGCCCGCTTTCGTGTTGCTAATTGACACCCTTGAGCGTCTCCCGCTTCCTGTCTGTCCTCCACGTTTTTCCCGAACGCTGCTGCGGCCTCGAAACAGCTGCCAGGCTGGCAGACCACATTCTGGTTTCCCAGACATCCGGCCACCTTTAGCAAACCATGCAAGTTCTCTCCCCGATCTACCTCTTAAATATTCAGCAACGGGATAATAAATTTTAAAAAGAAGGAGAAAAGGAAATGCACACACCAGAAGAGGCAGAAAAGTATCATCAAAGAGGCATGGCTAATTATCAAAGCGGAGAACACATAATAATATCTCCTTTAAAAAAAATATGTCATTAGTTCCTCCAGGACACACCTCTTTAAAAACGCGTCCCCAAACAAACCCTAACTCCCCTTCCCTGATTTTTGCCTTCGCCTGCTGTTTCCCAAACTCACACTTTTTGCCGACTTTCAAAAAGATGTTAATTTTTTTAATCAAAGGACCAACTAAACAGCCTTTTTTCTTTCTTTTAGGGACTAAAACTTGGAAGTTGTTTTCTTTTTAGCACCAACATACACACTCACACGCACACACAGAGCCGTACCCATGTTACATTGGGTATTATTAAAATCCCCAGTGTATTACCCAAGAAAATTAGCTTGCTTGGATCTGCACATTTGTTTAAAAAAAGATAGAGTTTATTTTTTCCCTTCACTTTGCCATTTTCAGTCATCAAAAAATCTATATAATTATTTTGTCATCTAAGCATTTATTTTACTGAATCAAAAAAAAAACATATGGGGAAAAGAGAGAGGAGAGGGGAAGAAATCTTTTTTGTTTGTTCCTTTGTTGTTTTTTTGTAACTAATGTATATAAGTGACCTTTTTTTTGGACAACATATAATAAATATGATATATCACTTCGCACACCAGCCTGTTCAAAATGTACATTATATATATATATTTATATTATATATATATTTATAGATATTTATTTATAGAATACGGAGCATGCCACTTTTCAGTAAGAAAAAAGGTCATGAGAATTCAGTGCAAACTTCTCCGTTCCCTCCACCCACTCACCCAATCCCACCTCCTCGTCTTCTGAGATCTGTGTTGGGGGGAAGGGGTGTGTTCCCCCCCCCCTCCTTTGTGTCACTCAAGAGTCTTGGCTGGGTCTGGCTGGGTCTCTCAATCTCTTTCCTCTTCTCTCTCTCTCTCTCTCTACTAGCGTCGCCTGGCCACCCCCTCCTCGAAGAAAGGGTTAGGGTGCCGGGCTGGATGTGAAGTCTCACTTACTGGTTCCAGAGGCCCTGCACTCTGAGCAGATCGGCTCCTTTGGCAGCTTGGAGAACCTCTCTCGGTCTTCTGCCCGCCCCCCTCACTCGCCTTGGCTCCTTCCTTGGTTGGTTGTTGCTGTTTAAGTGGGGGGGGGGAGTGAGGGGGAGTCTGTTGGCTGGACTACGGGAGCACGGGAGAGGGAGGCAAAGGGCCCTTTCACCGCGGGTGGGGGGTCCCCGGGATGGGGTTGGATAAGGGGTTGAGGGCCGGCTGCCCCCCGGGGCCAAGGCCGTGGATCAGCACCCGGGGGACCAGAGGTCGCTGGAGCTGGGGATGAGGCGCAGGAGGAGTCCGGTACATACTACTGTACATGGCCGCGGCCGCCGCGGCTGCTGTGGTGCTGTCCATGCTGCCCAGCAGGCTCGGGTGGTAGAAATAGGGCGACGGGAACATCCTCTGCAGTGCCGAATAATTCCCAGCTTCGGCCAGCAGCTCCAGCCCCACGGCCGTCTGCCGCTTCCACTTGGTCCTGCAAGAGATGGAGAGGAGACGCCGCTAGGCTGGGCCCAAAGAGGGGGTGGACACAGGAGGCTGGGGGGAGGGGATCAGAGGACCCCCCCCTCCTCAAAGGCCCTCCTCTTCTCACAGGAGCAGAATCAAAGGGCCACTTTTGCTCGGCCTAACCTCGTGTTTATTTATTTCCATTTTTTTTCAAAAAAGATCCTTCCCTAAGGACGACAGAAACTCTGAGAGCAGCATCCAAAGTCTAAGTTGTAAAGCGCTTGGGACTCAAAAGGGGGTTGTAAGATTATGAATGTGACACAATAACTACAGAACAGATGGAACATTAGGTTCCTCAGTCACCAACTCTAAGGCAGTTCCTCGCTTCCAGTTCTAACCCACCCTATCTCCTAGGCTGAGGGCAAATGATAACCCTTGGAAATCTCCCGCTTCAAATCCTTTTCTATACATACAGATTCAAATATGCAATTCAAATGTCACTCATGGTCATACCAGGACTCTTTTTCATATAAATGCTCATTCTTACTACATCACAAATTTAAAACCAATAAGTAGAATACCCCTACACTTCTCCAAATTTATTTATGGAGAGTGGAGGAATAACTCTTAAAAAAAAAAAACAACCTCACACATAGTCATAATCTACTTGCAGGTTATAAATCAAGACAATTCCTTTATATATATACACACACACACACACACACACCCCATTATTTTTAGATTTCAGGTTCTTGATATTATTAGGGGTGAGAAAGTACTATGTTGCGTTTTTGTTGTGTCTGCCAATAGCAAAAGTCAGCTGAGATCGATTGCATGATTCTAAATTCGAAAGAATTCCGAATCCTGACAATTTACAATCAAAAATTCAAATAGGAAAAACATTGGGGAAGGGTTATTTTGCTTCTGTGGGAAAACACAGTAAAGATCACCAACTGGAAGAGAAGTGGGACAATTTGGTAGAACATTTCCGCAGACATGGATCATCCTCTGCTAGCACACACACGCACATAAATAATATGGCCACCTATGTAAGTTGTACTCTTTAGCAAGTAAATGAGTTTAGAATTATGTAAGATGAAAATATAGAGCCTCATTCTAGGTGTTCATTCATGTCTCTCTTTGGAGAAACCTCACTACTCTGTGCGAGTCCGGTGGATCCTGGACACACACACGCAGAGAGAGAGAGACACACACCCCAGCAATTGCAGCCAAATTAATAAACATGGCGCTCCTGTTTAGATTGGCGGCAAATGACACTAATGTTTTCCGACAGAATTAGGGTGGCTGCAACCGTATGTAATGAGACAGAAAATTATGGCAAAGATGACAACTGGACGCGGTTTTCCAAGCCTAGTCATCATCTGCGATAAACTAGAAATCGCTTTCCGCTCTCGTCTCAATGCGTTTGTTGCTGCCTCGACGCGGTTTGTTGTTGTTTACTTCTTTTAAAAAAAAACACCCGTTCACTTCTTAAGTTTCCTTCCTCTTAAGCGTGCGTATGCGCAGAGATGCGGTTGCTGAGGAGTAACCAGCGAGAACACGCTGGCAAAAGCATCCCTTTCCTAGTGGGTTAGAGAGGCGCGCCAAGGACAGAATTAGAAAGGGGGGGAGGTTGGCGGGTGGGGGGGGAGGGAAACGAGGGGACCGGCCAGGAAACCTCGGGGGTAGAATCGGACCGCCAAAGCAGCCCTGGGTGGATCTGTCCACTTCGAGTTTGCCTGCCTTATTAATTAGCCCATTTTGGCTTTCCTAGTAAATCTCTAGTCCATGATTGACAACTTCATCCTTCTACGGCCTTTATTTTGAGAGCTGGAGTGGGGTTGCTTAAGGTTCAGCTCTATCACGTCCACGCACGGCGAGCGTGGGGGCGAGGGGGGGAAGTCCTAGGCATTTAGGAAAGAAGAGGGGCAATCCTGGCACAGTTTTGACCCACAGGTAAAGAAAAGAACTCTCTTAATTTGGATGAGGAGGGGAGCACCGAACTATCCCCCTACTACAAATGTGTTCAGATACCACTTTCTGCGATCTCTAGAAAGACCATGGAGTCCTTCTGGAGTCAGAGGTTGGAAGATGGCAGACGTTCCGTTTAAGGCTGCTATCCTAGGCACACTTATTTCGGAGTAAGTCCCCTTGAGCACAGTGGGACTGACATCCGTGGAAACATGCCCAGGATAGGGCCACTGCGTTGCAATGGCTTGGAAGTAGGACTCAGTGACACCAGTGAGTCTTACTTGTGAGTCAGCGTTGTTAGGAGCAGGATATAAATTTCCTTCCTTCCTTCCCTAATATTGCTGAATTCAGACATATTGAGGGAGAGAAGGTTTTGGGGTGTGTGTGTGTGTGTGTGTGTTTTGTGGGGGTTTTTAGGGGGAAGGGAAGAACTGTCAACAGAGATCCGGCATCGACACCTCTCCGCGGTGCTTGCCCTACCCGCCTCCCCTACCTCCGGTTTTGGTACCAGGTCTTGACCTGGGTGTCGGTCAAGTTGAGCGCGGCTGCCAGGTCCATGCGGTCTTGTACGCTCAGGTACTTTTGCCTCTCGAAGCTCCTCTCTAGCTGGTTGAGCTGATGGTCCGAGAAGGCCGTTCGCGCCTTGCGGGGCTTCTTCGCTCGCACCGGTGGGCTATCCCGGCTACTTGTAATCTCACGATCTCCTTCTTCTTTTGTCCCTACGAACAAGTCACAAACTCGGGTTTAGTGCTGAGAGGGAAACCACAGAGGCCAGAGACTGGGGTTGCGAAAGCAAGACGCATCGCCAAGCCTGACTTGGGGCTAAAGTCAGGGCCAGGAGTTGGTTGGGTCAAAGAAAGTGATTGCTTCTCAAAAGGACTTATGATTAATTGGCTACGTTGGCTGCCCCCACCCCCACAACCACTCAGATTAGTAAAGGAAACTGGCCCCAGTTGTGAACTGAACACACCAGCTCGGTGTGACCAGGAGGGGAGCACACGGATTTCCCAAGGGCAGGGATTTGTCTGCTCGCCCAGCTTCCAAATAACCCTCTTGCTGGATATTCCTCGAGCTCCCTCCCTCCATCCATCCCGCCGTTTCTAAATCCATATTTTTGCCCCTTTCCAAGAGCACTTGGGAAACTATTACTATAAAGCCAAGATATCGACAATGCTTTGCCAGAACTCTGTCACCCAGAGCACAAAGTTGGACAGGACTCGGCCAACAGCAGGGAACTGCGCAAAGATTTGTGGATTGGATTTGTCATCATCTTTGGGTTTTATTTTAGTTAAGATGTATTTATTTGTTGGTGGCGAAATGTTAGGAAATCAATACTCAATTCATCTATGTTTGTACTAAGGTGTGTTTCCCCCCCACCCACCCTCTCCCTCTCCTCTCCCTCTCCCTCTCTCTCTGCTCTCCTTGATCTTCCCTGCAGGAAGAACAATAATCTCTCTAATTGACCCACTGGGGAGGTTGGTGCACCAACTAACCAACAAAAAAAATTGTTAGACGAGGCTGTACATCTGTTTTTGGACACTCTTATGCTAATGCTAAAATAGCAAAATGAATAGCATACTAGAGTGCCCTTCTATTAGCCACTGCAAAATATCTGAAGGCTGCAAAATTAGCAAAATGTGTCCGCTCTTACCTCCCGTTTCAAAGGCGCCTTCCCAGATAAATGGGATTCCCTTGGCATTAGATGCTTTTTTTTTCAGCGACCGGCAGAATGTAACGCATACACATCCTTGTATGTTTTAATTTAAGAAAGTGTACATTTATTTATAAACCCACAAAAAGCAGCAGCATAAACTGCCCAGTGATATTGATTCAAAAGGGCTAGTTTTTAGATAGATAGATAGATAGATAGATAGATAGATAGATAGATAGATAGTTAGTTCCAATTTTAGTATATGTGCTGCCGAAGCGAGCACATATATATATAGGGCTCCCAACCTAATCAACCAGATTTTGGATATTTTTTTAAAAATCCCTTACTTTCTTTAAATCCTCTCGGAAATTTGGCTTATTAATGGTTGCTAAACCTCTGCTACCGGTGTTTAGAAAACATGCAGACGTCTGGCATTTTAAAATGCATATTTGCATTTTAAAACATTAAGTACATTGTTGTTGGCATGTTGTGATTGAAGAACACACCTTCAGATAATTTTCTTACACAACCATCAACTATTTCTTTTTAAAAGTGTACGACCTTAGTATGGAGAAAAATAAATGTTAACTAAAATATAATATTTCTTTTTAAAAAAAATATGTGTAAAATAAGAGTTTAGAAACGCTATGTTTTGTTTTGTTTTGTTTTAAATGTGGAAGTACTTTTTGGTTTCTGACTGAGCTTATTTTATTTTTCGACGTTTCTGAAATGTCTCTTCATCACTTCATCTGCTCATATTAATGCCCTAAATCTGCATTAAGATTTGAGAGCAATTTAATCCAACATGGACCATGGGAGGGAGGTTTGTTAGGACATGGAACCTTAATCAACTGCTTGAGGAAACATGGAACGTTGGAAACACAAACAATGGAACGTTGGGAACGTTCGAAGCCGCGCGTGCAAGACGCACGGTCACACTCACCGTGGCATTTCAGCTCATTCTGGGAGTCGTCGCGTTTGTCTAGTTTGGTTTTGCTGTCGTCCTGCTCGAGTTTTGGCCTGAAGCTTTCGTTCGTCGCGTTGTTCTCTTGTTTGGGGGTGTGATGCGGGGAAGAGACGGTGGTGCTGTAAGGTGCACACGCCGCCAGCGGTTTGCTGTCTCCCAAAATGTCTTTAATTAGAAAAGAAGAAGTGGAAGTCCTGGGGGCAGAACTGCCCGAACCCAACTGCTGCAGCTGCTGCTGTTGTTGCTGCTGTTGCTGGGGCGATTGTTGCAAACTTTGTTGTGACTGCTGCTGCTGCGGATGTTGGCTGTGATGAAGGTGGTGATGCTGTGGAGGGAGACCGTCTTGCGCCAGATGCTGTTCGGAGTGCTCCGTGGTGACCGAGATGGGCGAAGAAGGAGCCGTCCCTACCGTGTCTATTTCCGAGCATGGAGATGGGGTGGCCTGGCTGCGAAAATCTGCTGCCCTGGCGGCCTCGCCGTGGGCCGCCCGAAAGTCTCCGTTCATCATGCCCGGGCTGCTGGACCTGGGGTTAGACAAAATCGTGTCTATTCCAAAACTGGAGCTAGATCCTTCCATGGTGGCCGTTCAAAGAGGCGCCTTCATCCCCCAGTCCTCCCAACACGGTCTTTGCGCGGACAACAAGGGTGGTGGCGCGCACGGAGAGAGAGAATGTCTGGAAGATCGAGCGATACACCGATTTAAAAACAAGCAGGCGGCCAAGCCGGATCAATAATGGATGGAACGGAGAGCCCCAAGGAACGAGTGTCTTAGCTCAAAATCATAAACGGGGAAGGGGAGGGATTGCGTTGGGAAACCCGTGGATGGTGACAAGAAACAAAAGCGAGAGAGAAATGGAAGCAACTCAAGCCAGAGGAAAGAGAAAGGGAAGGAAGTTGGGAAAGAAATCTGGAGCAACGCGCGAGATCAGCACCTCCTGGAGGCGCCGGGGTTTCTCCCACCCCCTTCGCGCCACACGCTTCCCCACAAGCTCTCCCACAGCCTGGCACACGTGCTTGGCTTATTGTTCAGGAAGCGCGGGTGGAGCGTGGCCACGACTGTCGGGGTAGAGTAGACTGCATCGCCTGGCGGCTGGGCGGGAAGGTGCCAAGGGAGGCGGAAAGCGCAAAGTGCAGAAAGAAGAAGAAGAAGAAGGAGAAGGATGCGGAAGGCTGGTGCGGATGCGGATCATGCGCTCGCCAACGCCGGCGTGGCTGCCTGATGCGGCGCCCGATCACCCACCGTAAGCCTCTTGCCCCCTCTCTCTTTCTCTCGCTCTCTCGCCTGCGCCCAGGAGTTATTGAACTTTCTTGGAAAGTTGAGGCGTGGTGCAGAGGAGGAGGAGGAGGAGGAGGAGGAGACGCAAAGCCTCGGCCACTGCCTGCCTCTTCCTAGCGCAAGCCGGCTCCTCTCGGGTTCCTGCGACTCATCTCGTGACGTCACGGCCATTGCCAGCCTCCCGCTTTCAGTTTATTATAAACCCTCTTTAGGGTTTGGACTCCTTCCCCCCCCCTTTTCTTTCTTTCTCCCCCCCCCTTTTTTTTTGCTTTCCCCCCCTTTTGGTCCGCCGTAGAATAAAAGCCCCCCTATTGGTGCCCACAATAGCCGAACCTGACGTTCAGCAGCTGGCAGCCAATAAGAGTTAAGAAAGCCTGGGGAAGGTGGGGGGGAGGGGCGGGGAAGGACAAGGGACCTTGTCAATTTCAGAACTGGGACTGTTCTTTTTTAGAAACTGCAGGATTCCTCTCTGCCTCCTTCCCCCTCCCTGCCTCCCTCCCTCCCTGCCTCCCGCCCTCTCCTTCTCAAGTTGTATATCCGAATATAAATTGTTAATTATTATCACCACTAGCACGCCAATAACAATCATTAAGCCTGGCAGGATATTAGAAAGAAAGAAAGAAAGAAAGAAAGAAAGAAAGAAAGAAAGAAAGAAAGAAAGAAAGAAAGAAAGCCATTTAAAGAGGTGAGAGAGAACAGTTATAGTTATTTGGGGGGCCAGCTTTCGGAATTTGGTGGGGTAAGATCTCACCTGCCCCAGATATTTACTGTAAATCAAGAGAATACATTACAAGAGCGAAACGAGCATCCTTACAGAGTATCCACGCATTCAAAGTGTGTGGGGGTGGGTGGGGGACTCAGCTTTCCAGGGATTTAGTGCTGTCTTCCCAACCCTTCCCCCTCCGCGTTTTCTTTGTCTGGGAGACAGGTGAGTAGGTTCTTACACACCATTTCTGGATGCTAGGGACCGATCTGACTTTATTGACTAGGCGAGAGTGGCGTGCGGTGAAATTTCCGTTCGGAGATGGGGGGCGGGTCGGTTCTCCATGGGGCAGGGGATGGAAATGGAACCTCGCCAGGAAAGCGAGGAGAAAGAAACAGGACAGGAAGATGTCCACTTAGCCCCTGCATATTTGAGAATCTGGAATAGGTTCTGACTGGTGGTGGTTGCACCAAAGCAAATGCTAAGATGTGGGGGGTTCACTCCTCCGCGCCCACCTGCACTCAGCGGGTTGGTTGGAATCCATCGGCTGTGTGTGTGTGTGTGTGTGTGTGTGTGTGTGTGTGTGTGTGTTTCCCCTTCTCTACCCTCTTCTTGCTTGCTCTGCTCTGCTGTCCCTTGTTTCAAGCGCCTCTGGTTTGGAACCGGAACAATTACTGCCGATCCGCCTGGGACTCGGGAGAAAATTATTCCACTGGCTCTTCGGAGGGTATCAACTTGTGTTAATTTCTCTAGGACGACACGACTCCAACCTGTCTCTTGTTGAATGTCAGAGTAATAGGAAGTGCCAGTGACAAGACGACGTATTACTCCTGATTAAGTACCGTGTCAACCTAATTAGCAGAGTAATTATAAGGTGCTAATGAATGATTCAAAGTTCGGCGAGTTACATTTTACTCCGAATTGCCATTTTTAAAGGAGCCAGTGAATCGAAGGTAAATTGGCTGCTATGGCAAGGAAAGATCTCCCTCCCACCCCCATCCCCCCCATACACCCCACACACGCATATTCAAAGTGCAGGGGCTTTCCTCAGCCATTCCAATCTTTTTTTAGAAGCAAGCAAAATTAGATAGATAGATAGATAGATAGATAGATAGATAGATAGATAGATAGATAGGGCACACACACCTCCTTCTTTCAAAATTGAGAGCAATGTAATTTGCAGGGGTGATGATGGGATAAGAGGCAGAGACGCAGAGATGCACGGTGGGCCTTTCTGAATCCATCTCTGCGGATGCATCCTGAAAGGCTGCAGAAGATTATTTGCTTTCTGTAGATATTTAAAGATCTGGGAAGCCGGCAATTGATAGGATAACAAGGCAGGCCAGTGTCAAACACGGCTTTACTGTCCGCTACAAAAAAACAAAAACAAAACACCGAAAGCCCATCCTAAGCCTAAACAAGACAAATCCGAGAAGGAAGCCTCATGTACCTGAATCAGGTCTCTCGCCTACGTCGGGACAGGTGTCTGCGGAGGGCGTGCTTGTTTCCTGGTGCCAAGGAGGGTGACTTTTAACCGCCAAATGAAAGCCCCTTCCGTTTTGTTTGGTTGCCCCCACCGCTACAAGCCCCCCGCTCCGTCTCCCTGCACCCCCCACCCCACCCACGACAATCTCCTATCACAGGTCAAGCTGGGAATCGCTTGTAGTTATTGATGAATTGCTGGGTGAGGCAGAAGGCAGCCGTAAAGGTCGGCATGGCGTTCCCTCCAGTGATCTTTTCTTTCACCAAAGAAATTCCTGCGTAAAATCGAAGGCGATCGGCGTTAAAATGCGCAAAAAAAAAAAAAAAAAAAAAAGATGGAGGCCAGGGGAAAGGCGGGGAGGTGGGGTGGGGAAAGAGAGTTTTAGTTCTGTAATAAGACTGCAGATCTTTTTGCTGTAGTACGATTTCAATCGCTGAAAGGAATGCCAATAGATCAGACTCATCACCTTGTTGGTATCCATTATAGACACATTTCCCTCTATACTGTCAAGCAAGGAATACTTTGTTGGACTCTTCTGAAACAGCAGCATTTCAGATAAGAATGCTCGGAAGTCAGTCTCGTGGGTTTCAGTAGCGCTTTCCCATAATATACGCTTGAGATTACAGGATCTTTTGGATGTTCCACTGAAATCACCAGTTTCTCGTGTGTAGGATCGGGGCACAAAGTTGGTGGTGGATTGTTTTCTCAGGGGAGAACCTCTTAACATAGTACAGCCTCCTCCATCAATGTATTACAAAATAACCCTTCTCTTTAAATAATTCAGTTTCGATTGTTGGGTTAGTTTTTTTGTTTCTGAGTGTTACGGGGCGAGGGGTTGATGGGAGACGGCAGTAGCGTTCGATGGCCAAAAATGTTATTGACTAACCATATTTCATCCCTTTGGCAAAGATGGGCGTGTGGGGGGAAATCTCCTGCAGGGTGTGGGGACGAAGAACAAGGAAGGAGACTGTATGCTGCTAACCCCGGTCAGCTGCCCAGTTTCAGACAACCTATGGAGGAGATCACTATTATCCGCTTAATATTTATCAATGACGTCTGGGCCGAATCTGATGCATTTGGGAAGTTTGAACCTCTAAAGGGCCGAACTGGGTCGTAGCAATTTCTTACATGCAAACGAGGAGGAAGAGAAACCAAGTGCCGGTGAGATTTCAGGTAACTTAAAAATGGGTTCGTACGTCTGAATTCGTTACCTGTCGGCGATGGAATTAAAGAGTATTCCTTGTTAGATTTTAAGGAAGGGTTTTTGGTTATCGTGGGGGCCGAGCCTAAATTGCATAAGGAATTGGGGGCAATAGTGTGAATGTGGGTTGTGGGGGACGAAAAGGAAAGATGAATATTATTTCTTCCAATGGGTGTGGAAGAGGGACTTTCAGAATTGCCATCCAAAAACTGTTTTTATCAATAGTTTAGAGGGATGGAGAGAGAGAGAGAGAGAGAGAGAGAGAGAGAACTAATACATACATACATACATACATACACGCCTGATTTTCCCTACAGTTGTTTGGAAATTCGAGCTCTCACAAATCAAAGTGGGGAAAAGGGAAGCGAACATGAAACTATTTAATTTCCGGACGGTTGGGATGCGATTTAATGTCGAGAGGGTTATTGCTTCTTTGTCCCTAGCAGGCTTCTTCTTTCCGTTCTGTGCGACTCTTGGTGGATTTTGCAAACCGTTTCCCGCGACCTTCTTTTCGTTTCTCTTAAGGAGCGTGTCTTGACACCACCAGCGGCCCCCTGCGCGCAAAAGAAGTTTTACGACTTGCGCAACAACTTCCATTTGCAACTCCACCAACATCAGGAACCTTCATCAATCTCTCCTCCTCCCCTCCCCGATTCCGCTTAAGGTTCAGTTAAAGCAATTATAAAAATGTGAAAACCAAAGCGAGCTAGCATTGTAACTTCTTCCATATGTCTTTCAAGGCGCCTGGGAATGGAGGTGTCTTGAGGAGCAAAAAGATCGGTTTTCTGCGTCTCCTGTTTAAACAGGTTTGGCCGTTTTCATTTTCTTTTTATCAAAAAGTGCTGCGGGTAGAAACGGCAAGCCAAACCAAGTGTTTTCACGGTAGGTTTCGAATTGGCGCGGTACCACAGAATTTCTAGTCTGAGAAGAACCGGAGAGTCAACAGGTCCGGACCCCTGGCCCAGGAGAGAGTCCTCCGCTCATCCGTTTTATCTGTCCTTCCTCGCAATTTATGATATGCTTCCCTATAGAGGTCTATAATATGCATCCGATGAAGTGAATTCATGTTGACGAAAGCTTGTGTTGTTATATATTTGTGAGTCTTTAAGGTGTCTGTCATAAGATGCTTGTTGCAGTATTTCTAAGTTTTTCTAAAACAGTGGTTCTCAAATGGTTCCTTGAAAGAAGTTAAAGAGTGTAAGAGAAAGAACGCGATTTTGGCCTAGTAGTGGCGTGGGAATGTTCCGAAGGAAGGTAGAGATGGCTCTCTATATACACATCGGTTTGCAACAAAGTTTGGGAACACACTGTCCAAAACTGCAATGGCCTATTTGTCCACTAGGCGGCGGCAATACAGGTCTCTCTTCTTTCTATTGTCTCCATAAAGCTCTTGGTCTATTACATTTATGACGAGCTATGGAAGACATACTTTTAATGATCTTTTGCTAATAGTTGGCGTCGTGCTAGTAACGAAGCAGCAACGTGCTATTGTTTTTTAATAAGTGCTTCACGGTCTCTGTAGCTTTTGAAGAAATTCTGGTAAGGCAACTTTCCCAAAAGAGAAAACAGAACCAGACCTAGTAAATAAGACAGAGGCTTAGGATCCAACCCACCAGGAAATTATCCTGATCAAGCCGCATTCTAATTAATGTACTCCTACCGTGCTGTTGTGCAGCTTTCATTCATTTCAATGGGGCTTATACAGGAGAAGAACTTTCAGGAGGATTGAGCCCTTCTAAGGCTGAAAGAGTTGATCGAGTGTTTTGCTGAATCCGAACTGAAACAAATCTGTCCTAACCACCCTTGCAACCCGATGTGGTAGCAAATCACAGTTCCTACAGGGGAACTTATCTTCTAGTCCAAACAACCAAGAGTCTTGTGGCACTTTAAAGACTAACAGATTTTAACATACACTTCCAAGGACTGAAGTCCACACTTCACCAGATGCATGAAATGTTATCCTCATTTGGTGGTGGTAGCTGTGTGTGCACGCATGTGTGTGCGCACAAATAAAATTGTAATCAGTGAGGTCAAATGGCGATGAAATACAAATACGTTTACTCTCTAGTAAATGTGGGCAGGATTGAAGCGTAAAGGGGCTATTGGATGCCCATCCACAGTCAAAACCTGAAGTCTAAAAAGTCGGTTTCATACAGTTTGAGTCTGTTCTGATTGCTAACTAGACTGACTAATGAGGGGCAGAGGATGTCCCTTACCAGGGGCAGGTGGAGATCCCTTTGTGGGTATCTGTTCTTCGTAGTGACACATTGTGATCTGGTGATGAAACAATGATCCTATCCTGAAGTGGCTCAGCTAGATGGTCTTTTTATGACGCCCCTCAACACTAATGCTACATGTTTCTAACTCAGAAGAATCCACAGGCAACTAAATGAAGAAACAAGAGGAAACCGTGCCTAAATCTGGGCAGTTCCTTTGTATCT